>NC_056741.1:1294363420-1294370920 GCF_019279795.1 Protopterus annectens
TACATGGCACACCTCATAAAAGGGTTCTCATCCAGGAAAAAAGAGGTCATTGTTCCCCTCTACTCATCACTCATTAGACCTATTATATGGTACAATGCCCCTTTTGGAATCTACCTCACAAGACATCTGCAGTAGCTGGAAAGGCCACAGAAGTACCTCACAAAGAGGATTACTGGTCTCAAACAAATGCCCTAAACTGACCGCCTCAAAAAAACTCCAGCTTTACTCCGTAGCATATCGCCTACTCTGCGGTGATCTCTGCCTAACATATAACTTGGAAGTGAGGCACAGACAGGGTTTGGGAAATGGAGGTGGAGGAATAGAACAAGAAAATATAGAAATGGACTTTCTTGGACTTTGTTAAACTTACAGGGGACTCTAAAGCATATGCCGTACTTTGTCATTAATGTTTGGAAAAATACTCAGGAGAGGGGAAGAGGAGGGAGAATATTAACTAGGTAAACAAACGTTTCCTTAATAGTACTATAAGATTTCATATTAAAGCTTACATAATATCACACTCAACTGTGTTAATATTTGACCTCTGTCTGGGTAGGTAAATTGATATTAACTGTTGTTTTTATTATATTAATTTATATATAGATATATATATATATATATATATATATATATATATATATATATATATATATATATATGTGTGTGTGTGTGTAATTTTCACATTTTTCTAAGTATCTCAACAACCAAATAACACAGACAGAACTCCTTAGCCTCTTCTAAATATGTCAACAACCAAATAACACTAAACTCCTTAGCCTCATAAGAAAGCTCTCAGATGAATAAAATACTCCTTGGCAGTATGTGTGTAACTTGAGTGGTTGCTGAGATATTGTAAGTTGTTTACAAAATATTACAGATGTAATAATGCGTTTACTGTGGCTTATAAAATTCAGTTTAAGACCTAGAATCTAAAGAATACTACCACTGTTGTGCTGAAGAGTTTGCCATTTATACTTCTTTCATAATCCCTGTGGTTCCAGAGATATGAACACTTGTTTGAAATGCAAGGACATAATTTGATTCTGTTAAAAGGCTTAGGCTGCACTCATTGGAAGTTACAGTGCAAACTTGTTGAGCTCCATTGGAGTGAATGAGTTAAGAGCATGACAGAAGAAAAGTTGGTGTGCTTTTTCACATTCTTGCATAGGGGAATGACTGGGTTAAGGCCTTTAGCTTAATCTAGTACCAAGTTTTAAGAGAAAGCGAGTAAATGAAAAAGAATATGGAGTATTATAAAGTTTTTTTTTTTTCTAGTAAACAGTTTTATATCTGGTTCTCATGTCTCTAGCAGACAATTTGATAGAGAAATGACTTGTAGAAAATGTTTTCTGAAAACCTTGAAGTGTTTTCCGAGCTGAGAGAGCTATATAACATGAGACAAAGCCAAACAGCAATTAATAGAACCAATGCTGTACCATACGTCTTAGCATGGATAATCTTTCTTTTAGGTTACCTTAAGTCTTTGTGTATGGCTGTCAGTTTGGAACATTTGTTCCTGTTATTAGGGTAAAACTTCAATATTTGAAGAGTTTTGTGTGTTAAGTTAATAGGTTTTAGTGGGGTGTTCGGATGTGTTAGTATTATTTGAGGGTTTTCAATAAAACAAAAAGTTATGTAAGATGTGACATGCACTCAAATGGAGATGACGAAACAGCTGTGTAAAAGATTAATTTGTCCGACAGTACATGCATGTAACAAAAGCAGGAACTAGACATTTAACAAAGCTGTTGTACATAAAAGGTGGGAATAATACATTTTCAAGAATGTGATGCTTTCTAGTGAACTATATTAAAAATGTAGAGTGCAAATAGCTGTACTACAGGAGGCACACTTGGAAAGAAATGAACATCTGAATTTGATAAACAAAGGTTTTCAGGATGGTTATTCAGCAGAGAATACCTGTGGCAAAGGGAGAGAGAACTACTAATATTAATTGCAAGAGGAGCTTCAATATTAATAGAAGAGGATAAAGACCATCCTAGATTTGTATTACTAAGGGACTACTGGCAAGGGAAGAAGATTATACTGGCATGTATTTATATTGTACCTAAAACTGCTATAATGGAGCTTAAGAAAATGCTGGGAGAAAAAAATCAGCTTTCAGCAAGGAATATTACTTACAGGTGGGGACTGAAGTTTGATTTGCAGCAGTGAAGCTGTGTCTGGGGGAGGGCAGAAGGGAAAAATATAATAAAGGAGGGTAGATTTTTGAAGAAATTTCTGAAAATATTTGGCAAGGAAGATTTGAATTCAGTATTAGGAGTTTGGAGTGAATTTACATGTTATTCCCCAAGATACAAAAACTGGGCTAGGCTAGACAGAATTTATATTTCACAGGAACATGTGCATTTAATTGAAAGTCTTCATGTGCACCCAATAACTATTTCAGATCATGCACCAATGTTATTGTGTCTTTCGGCTTATCACGGTTAGGGGTCGCCACAGCGGAACTCCATTCCGCTAATGTTTGGTAGTGGATTTTTACGTGCCGAGTTACCAGCCCTGATGCACAACTTTCAATGAAGGCACGTCCATTCACGCATGCCTCTACACAGAAGACGCTCTAGCTGAGAATCAAACGCAACAACGCTACCGCAGCACCACTCACCAATAATAACTAAAATAAAAACACAGGATAATTAAATAAAAATGAGATACTGGCGCTTTCTCATCTACCTGTTGAAAAGAGAGGAATTTAAGGAATGGGTAGTGGAAATTATTCAGGAGCTATTAGATAAGATAGAAATTTCTTCTGAAAAAATAGCTAGGGAGTGGGATAAAATTGAAGTTGTTTAAAAATAGGGTGAAAATAAAAGAACGGGAGATATTGATAAGAAATAATTATTTAGAGGGACTGACAAATGTTCAAGTATTGCAGAATAGGGGGAATCTCACAGAACAAGAAAAGGACCAACTGCAGAATGCTAAACAGAAAATAAGGGATTACCTCGATAATATGCATGACTTTAGAAAGATTGCTGTTAAGTGTCTGTTTTTTTGATAATAACTCTAGAGCACACAGCTTTTAGCACAACAACAAGCAACAGAAAGTAGAAAGGTCTGTCATGAAGCTAGGGAGCCTACACAAGAAAGATAAGAGATCCTGTAGACGTATTAGAAATATTTTAGAAATTTTATGAAAGTCGATATGAAGCAGGGAAATATGGAAATTAAGAAAAGTTGCAAATTGAAATGTTTATGGAAGAATTAAATATGTCAAGGTTAGAGGGAGATGAGGCTCAATTACTAACAGCTAGGATAGGAGGAGATGAAATGAAAATGGTGCTATATAACCAATCCACATGAAAGTCCCCAGGAATAGCTGGTATTCCTGTGGAAGTTTGGAAGCTAGGAGGGAAAAACTGATAAAAGATCTGGAAGGTTTTGTTTAGCATTATTTTAATAGGAGAAGTACCAACATCCTGGAAGAATGCGGTAGTAGCTGTAATACCTAAAGAGGGTAAAGACCCACCAAATCTAGATTCATACAGGCCCATTTCAATACCAAACCATGGCTATAAAAGCATTTGTCTATAATGGTTAAAAGAATGGCAAAAGTGATGCGCAAACTGATAGGTATGCATCAGTGTGGTTTTTGGAGGAGAGACAAACATTTGACAACATTAACAGAACAGTGATGATGCAGAGGGAAGCAGAATGTAAGAAAATACCACTGTTGTTGGTAGGTCTTGATGCAGAGAAAGCATTTGGCAGAGTAAGCTGGGATTTTATGAACAGGGCAATTGAAACATTTGCATTCCCTGATAAAATTAAAAGGTTGATTTGGTGGGATACATGAGGATCGAAGGAGAAAAGTGTGGTGAGTTCCTCTCTGATAATTTCTGCTTGAGTAGTGGAACCAGGCAGGGGTATCTTCTTTTCCCTTTGTTGTTTGCATTATATTTAGAACCGTTGACAAAGAAAATAAGGGATTCAGAAATTCAGGGATATAATTGGTATAGTAGTTAAGAAAAGCAGGATCTATTTGCAGATGTTATGATTTTTTATACCTGATAAAACCAGCAAAGGACATTTCACTGTTGTAGAACATTTTGAGAGAGTTTTAAATCTTTTCAGGATGCAAAGTTAATAAAGCTAAAACAAAGGCAATAGCTGTAAATTATGTACCCGGACGCAAATTACTTCAGCATCATCCAAATTTATGGAGACATGATAAAATTAAGTACTTAGGAGGAGTTCTTCTTTCGGCTTTTCCCGGTTAGGGGTTCCCACAGTGGAACTCCGGTCCGCTAATGATTGGCAGTAGATTTTTTTTTTTACAGGTGCCAGCTCGACGCCCAACCTTCAACGAAAGCACACTCATTCTACGCATGTCTTTCGAATGCCACTTGACCGCGGGGAGGACATGCAGACTCCACACAGAAAGGCGCTCCAGCCGAGAATCGAACGGGAAAACCTCTTGCTGTGAGGCAACAACGCTACCGCTGCACCACCGCGGTAGGAGTCTGAATTTAAAATGATTCCAGTGTGGCAGCTAAGAATATGTGGGAAGAGGCTAAACAAAAGATAATATAAAAACTGAGAAATTGTGGATATGGCTAATAGGATACAAACAGTTAAAATGTTTAGTCCCTTTAGATTTATACACAGGTCAGGCATATTTTTATCAACCAGAGGAGAAGTTGTGGATAGCAAATAAAAGAGCTTAGGGATTTTATCTGGGAAGGGAAGACAGCAAGAATCAAGTGGGTCAAACTGATTCTTCCAATAGAACAAGGCGGATTGTGATTACTTAATTTGGGGGGGGGGGGGTTCAGAGGTGCACAGTTTAAGGCTCCTGTACATTGCACAAGTAGAAAGCTATAATTCAAAGTGGAAAGGCATAATGATAAAATGGGGAAAGCTCAAAAAGCAAGGAGAGACTTGTATTTTGGATGCAGATCTTTGCGGAGAATAACAATAATCATACAGACTATTATATTCATGAAGTAGCAGAAAGTATTCTAAGAAATAAGCCAACACATGAGAGGAGAAAGGAGATCCTGCCAATAGGGTTGACTGATACAGAACATAGGCCAGAGGGGTCTGGAGTTTATTGGATAAAACTGGCAAAGGAACCAAGGTAATGGGAGCAAATAAGTAGAGAGGGAAAGGTAGTAGAATGGGAAGGTGCCAAGAATTTACTTGCACTGCAGGTTAGAGATTGCCATCCTTATCAAGGGGTGATGTCAGAGTATAGGCAAACGGAATGAAATAGGGGGTTCTAAGTGAAAGACTAGTAGAGTTTTTTGTAGAATCTAGAACAAAAGCTACTTTTAAAAAGTAATAATTAGTAGAGCATATAAAATATTGCATGATAACTATAAGAATCAATCAGAGGAGCTTGGAAATGATTGAGAAGAGAGATTGGATAAGTAATTCAAAAAGAAACAATGGGATATATCTGTCTCACCCAAACATGTAGCAAAATTTAGAGTATTTATAATTTTTGCTTAGAAATGTTTACATAGGTATTTTTATACACCAGGTAGACGCCAGAGAATTTTTCCTGAAGTAAACAGCAAATGGTGCAGGTGTGATGGGGTAGATAAAAACATTTGGGAACATATTTTCTGCAAGTATTATGACTTGGTAGACTTTTTAAAGATTCCCTGCAGGACTGCTCTATCAGAGATACTGGTTGAGCAAATTGGTGTATCTAGGGAAATGATTTTTCTGAGCTATGATACAGACTTGGAGTTGTCCAGACATATTAAGGCTTTGCTGAATCTAATTATGCTAATTGCCAAAAAGGCAATTACTAGAAAATAGGTTCATAGGTTCATACTAGGCTAATGGCCCTGGAGCCTTTACAAACCTAGCCCATAGGATTCCCCTGGCATTGTGCCACCCGACCTTAGTTCCCAGTGCCTCTGACGAGTAGAGCCACTGGAGTGATCCCTGGGGTGAATTTTCTATTTCCCATCCACTCGTCAAGATTTCTCTTGAAGAGGGCCAGTGAGGCACTCCGCTTGACATGTATGAGAAGTCTGTTCCATAGCATGGGCAGTCTCTGGGTTATGAGCCTGTCCTCCAGCTTCTTCTGTTGATTGTTGTTGATTTGTTGATTGTAATGAAGCACAAATGTCTTTTTTTTTTTTTTTTTGGACTGAATACAGTTTTTGTAGAAGGAATTCAAGTTTCAGTAAATGTCCCACTTTGGGTATATGAAGAGGTGCCATTCTTACCCAAAAGTACTGTCTGGGTATTAAGAAAGTGAGCTCCCCCTAAAGGTTCTGACTTCCTTGGCTCCTTCTATGAATGGGATACAAATACAAGGAGTACACTAAACAACATAACTTGGTTTAAGTTTCAGCATGAATCTGCCAGGAAAAAGGAGGGGGTGTACTGCAGATAGCCACTGCAAATGTGAAATTGTGTGCACTCAAGTATTTACTCCATATTACTCAGACACGGAAGGGGGTACAATATTTGTAGAGGCCCAGGGAGTACAGCACCCAAACAGTAACAGGAAACTGACAAACCAAAGAAAGTATTTGTCCAAATGCCCAGGAAAATTGCTTTTCCAAAGGAATCCGTACAGGAGTGGAGGTACAAACACTAAACATCAAATTTAGGTAGTCACAGTGCAGATATTTACCAAGGATACATGCCTGAAACAAGCAACACAAGTAGCCACTTTGATTATACTGGTTAAAGGCTCATTAGTTTTTCTTGATGCTGAAAAAAATATACAATGTGCTAGTTGCTAGAATGCTATCTTTTTAGGTATAGAAGCATCCTTTCTACCAGAAGCAAAGGAGACAAACTTCAATTTTTGTGAAATTGATGACTGAATTGCAAACAGGGTTGAACTTGCAGAGTAAAAATATAATGTTCTCCCTTGCTCTGAGATTTCAAGAAAAAAATGGAAGGTGAACAGACTGGTTACTTGAAGCCTCAAAACAGGGAAGAAAATTAAAGCTTGTCCTGAGCAATACCCAGTACTTCAGACAGACCAGACAAGTGTTTTTACATGCAAGTGACTACATCTAAGAAATGCAACAAGATGTGACTGTTAATAAGAATAGTATCTTCTAGGGCGTAGGTTCATAGGTAAGTGCTAGGCTATCTGCCCGAGGGCATCTATAAGCCTAGCCAGAATGTGTTTGCTTTCGTCGCCACCTTAGATTAGTTCCCTGTGCCTCTGTCCAGCAGAGCCACTGCAGTGATCCCCGAGGTGAATTTTCTGTTTCCCATCCACTCGTCAAGGTTTCTCTTGGAGTGTTAGTGAGGGGCTCTGCCTAATGTACATTGGAATCCTGTTCCAAAGCATGTGGAGTCTCTGGGACAGGAATCTATCCCTCCAGCATGTCCTATTTATCGTTGTGGTGAGGTTTAGATCCCTAGAGCGTGTGGCTCTTGGGGATTTGTTTTTTTTTTAGGTGGAGCATGTCCATCAATTCTTGGTTGGACATGGCCTTGTATGTCAGGCAGAGATCACCTCTAAGTAAGCGGTATGCAACCGAGTACAGCTGG
>NC_056741.1:1294378420-1294428420 GCF_019279795.1 Protopterus annectens
ATGGAAGCAGAGGAAAAGGCATCCAGGAAGGCTGGCAGAATAGGAAGGATATCAGAAGGATTAGGGGAGTCCATCTGTATGAGGTCATAAAACCTCTTCTGCACTTCATTCATATCGGAGGATCCCCACTTAAAGTGGCATTTTATTATTTTGATTATTTCCCCAAAAGTTAAGTCCTACACTGGGGAGTCAAGCTCAATAGAGCCTTCTTCTGGAGAGCCATATTGCGGTATGAAGTAGGAGAGGGAATCTTCTGAGGAATCAGACAGTTCCTCTTCTTCCAGTTCTTCTACCCTCCTCTCAGGAACTAGAGGTCTAGGATTTAGGAGGGGAGGAGCAGTGCTAGAAGTTCCTATTATAGTACGTTGTAGGGCCATAAAGGCATTAAACTCTGGCTGAAGGCCTGCCAATCGGGCATGCTTTCAGAAGCAGGCGATAAATGTTTTATCTTTAGTTTTGCTTAAGAGGCCTAGCAGGCGTCCAGCTGGGCGAAGGCCTCGAATTAGACATAGGGATGGTGGCAACAGAATCCGACTGGCCCACAGAGAGTGCTGGCCCCCCCCCCCCCCAGAGTCTAAAGTAGACGCCGGTACAGTTTCTAGGGATGTGCTGTCCGCTAGACATTGTGTGGCTTCCTCAGAGGTACCTGCTTTATCCAGACTGGTGGAAGCGAAATCATCGGCCAAGCTGATGTTGGCCACAGGTGGAGGAATGGGTAGTAGAAGCGCAGCAGAAGTAGTAGGCCACATGGTCTTGGCCCTTCTCTTATGCAGTTCTGACAGGGCATCAGATGCTGCATCCATCCCTAATGCTATTTGTTTTAACCGCTGGTTTTCTAAGTAGAGATTTAAAGCATATAAATGGCAACGTAAGGTCTTGAGTAATGTCTGAAATAGTGCAGTTCTCATGGTCGTGTTCCTTATCTAAATTAAAGAGGCACTGATCATGGGTGTCTTTGTGGGGAATCTGCTGACCACGCTTACACTTGCCCTCTCTGGATGACATGGACAAACAATTATAAAACAGGAGGACTGAAAGAATCCCCATTGGGGTACTTATCTGAATTTTTCTTAATCTGAAGTCCGCGAGAAGCAGGAGCACCTGGTGTACGACTGGTGGCTGAAAAGTTCTGAGGGCTGGTGCGTGTGGACATTACTTTTATAGCCCACATTCCTGCTACCATGTTAGAAGTCCGGATGCACCTAGAGGGACTGAAAAACTTTGGAATCCTGGCCGGATGAACTGGAGAGGAAGAAGGTAAACCCACATGTAGAATACTGCAACATTGGAATAGAAGGACCTCTAATAAGTACTGGTGCTTTTACTGCGGAGGAACTTCTAATGCTGATAGCACCTAAGTGTGCTACAATAAATGCTACAAAAGCCTGTGAAAGTGCTAGTCAATTAAGCTAACTGAAGTGCAAGAAATAAAAGAACAAGCACCTTCTAAGGGAAAAACTGAAGAGCAGACTTTTTGGCACTGGTAATAGCTTACCTCAGCTGAGAGCCACTGCGCAACCCACACAAAACACGGGCTTTTAAACCAGAAAGTTGAAAGGGATGAAAACATTGCCAAATGGCCAATAAACTACAATGTCTGGACCAGAAACCACTCCTCTTATGGTAGATAGGCTATCTAGTGCTTACCACTCCCACTGATAAGCTAGAAGGCATTCCTCCACTGAAGAAAGGTGTGGGGGCCTCAAACTTACAAAACAGTCCTGGATACAGCAAATCTGTATCTGGACTGGGTCTATATTGAATGATGGAACATTCAAAATTTCAAATCTCATATGGTTGACACCATATGATCGGATTTTTGAATGTTCGAATGCTGTAACGGAGATCTCTGTACAGTGCGGAATGGGAAGATTTCCCTTTTCTGCACTGTAGTGCAATCTCAGAGTTGGGTATATTTAAAGAGCGGGGGTGTGGTGGGTGCAGGGGGGGCTTGCCCCCCTGCTTAGAGCATTCAGGTAGGTGTTTTGTGTAGTTTTTTTTTTTATTAGATATTTGAACTTTTGAAAGTTCGATCATATGGTGTCGACCATATGGTAGTCGAACTTTCAAATGTTCGATTATCTAATATAGACCCATCTGGACTAGACTAGTTACAGGAAAGGCAAGAAACACGCTTAGAATTTGTTTTTATTTATGTTTTTTATAGAAAAGCAGTTAAAACGGTAGCAAAAACACTTTAAATGCAGTACAAGCTAGCACACTTGAGTTTGTAGCAATATTAAGGCAAATACAGTTTAAATAAATCCAGATAAATTAAAAAGGACAAAAAACAGGCTGAAAGAAAGAACTGACACCCTAACCACAGAACTGAGATGCTCATTCACCTGTGAAAAGAAATATATGATACTGTCCCTTTGTACTAACAATGTCCTGACTTTGGTGTGAGAAGAGAAACTGAAGAGCCTGTAGGGGAAGTTTTAAGAGCTGTGGAACTCAGGTCAGCTAAAGGTTCTGCAGGCGGGAATTCTGAGAGTCAGCAAAGAAATAATGAATTATGACAGACATTTACAGCAATAGCTATTGCCTGGGGGAGGGGTCCAGGACCAAAAGTTCAGTTCATCTTTTTAGTTCTAGCAAGAACTCTTCAGCCTCCCATTTGAAGAACTCCAGTGAGAGAGCCGATTATGACTTACAGAAGACAACATATTCTCATCATCTGTGTAATACTCTAAAGAGGGAGGGGGGCATCTGAAATAACATGAAGAATCTTTCTCTGGAGAGAGTCACCTCTTCTTTTTGGAAGCAATGGTTACCCTAGATGTGAATGGTACATAAGGAATGACCTACAGGTTCTTGATAGAGAGGAGGAAATCCTGAGCCTACTTTTTTGTCCTGAAAGAGAATCTGAGAGAAAGAAGGCTTAAAGAATTTGCTTTGTATCTCACAGACAGATGGCTGCAAGGTCTTTTGTAAGTCAGGCATCTGATGCTCAGACTTGCAAGTCCTATATGTGGTGAGTTGGTGCATTCTTGGTAGCCAGGACTGGTAACAGAGTCTTGTACCTCCACAAAACCTCAAATGTCCTCTCTAGCAAAATTACAAGGACATTTCCTTTGCATGGCATCACCATGAACTGTTAGCCACAATTGAAATAACTGCATTTACTATGCTTTCAACCCGGGGAAGCTATGCAAGTCACTGAAGGTGTGTTCTCAAGTAGAGTATTGCCAGATAAATAATAGTTGTGAAAAAACTCATTGTAACCATAGATGTCCTTCTCTTCACTGCTGTAGTATTCTTAACCTGAGGGATCTCCTGCCAGAAGGCAAACCGATGTTGGCCACTATACAAAAGTCTTGTACTACAAGGGTACAGTGTACGTCAGACTTAGGCCATAAAAACAAAGTATGCACGTACCACCCTCAGAACTGAATGCCCCAGGAGGAAGAAGGTCTGAAGAAGTCTGCTTATTTTAGCAGACGAAAAGCGCTTCATTTTATTTCGATTAAAGTACTGTCCTGTGGCTTATATTTCTGTTTGGATTTTTCACAGCTGCGTTGGATCCTTTGTTGTTTTTTTTTTAGTTTTCAGTTATTGTGTGATTTTTTATTAGCCCCAGGAGGAATGCCAGACTAAGGATTTGAATGGTCAGTACATCCAAGCAAATTAACAAGCCAGGTAGGAATAGAATACTACAGCAGTGAAGAGACTGATATCTACGGTTATGGCAAGATTTTACACAACTATTCCATGTCCTATTCATTTGCTGCAGTATTCTTAACCTGAGGGAGTGTGCCAAAGTTACAGAAGGAAGGGAAGAGGAGGAGGAGGAAGCAGAGGAGCTCTCAATGAAGTCATGTAAAATGGCTTTAGCAAATCTGGCTCTGGCGATACCATACAGTTTCTAATGTTTGGTAAAGGTATGAATAGATGACCAGGTGACTGCTTCAAGGATGGCGCTGTTATCTAAGCCCTTGAAGAGTGCCTTAGAAGAAGCCACCACTCTGGTAGAATGGGTCTTCACAGGTGAAGAGAGGCTCTCTCCATGAAGCATGTACCAAAGGGAAATAGTCTTAGAAACCCAAGAACAGTCTGCTTGGAAATGGGTAAACCAAGAGCCCAAGTTCACAAACAGCTGATTACACTTAGCTTTAGTCTTATCCAGGTGAAATCTAAGTTGTCTATGTACATCTAAGGGGTGCAGTACCTTTCTCACTGTGATTTTGGCGAGAAGGGAGGGTAGGTAGGTAACTGAATGGACTGGTTAAGGGATAACTCATTAACCTCTTTTGGCATAAAAGAAGGATTTGTTCTCAAGGATACCCTTGTCCTTATGAAAGTCCAAGAAGGGGGTACAGCCATAAAAGCTTGCAGTTCCGACACCCTTCTAGCTGAAGTCAAGGCCACTAACAACACAGTTTTCCAAGAGCAGTGTTTAAAGAATGCTGAAGATACAGGCTCAAAAGGGGCCAGGATCAATTTCTCTAAAACAAAATTAAGGTCCCAAGGAGGAGAAATAGGTTTCCTGGGAGGCCTAATGTGAAGGACACCCTTAAGGAATTGTTTCACCTCGAATCTGGATGCTAGAGGGGGAGACAGAGGCAGACAAGCAGAAATAGCTGACATATGTGCTTTGACAGAAGAAGAAGCCAAGCCAGCACAGAACAATTCACACAAATAAGACAGAATAAATAGTTGTGTAAGAACTTACCATAACCTTAGATGTCCTCCTCTTCCATGTTGCAGTATTCATAACAGTAGGGACGTTGCTGCCTGCAGCACCACCATTCGGCCAGTATACCAAAGTCTTTGTTCCAGGAGGGTACATGGGACATCCCTTACGAGGGTCATAAACTGACTTTGGGTATAAAAGTGACATCGTACCCTCATCAGAATGTTTTGCCGCATACAGCAGTACTCCTGTTGGTTTAAAGGGGGATCCTACTTGGAGACCCTTAGACTTGCACGTAGACCAGGTTGGCTGTACTGAGAGTGGAGACTGGGAAAGAGAATGACTAAGTACCCACAGGTAGGCCATGGTGTGATAGTTAGCAAGGAGACATGGGGTAGGTGGGTGGGACTAAATACTGCAACATAGAAAGAACATCTAAGGTTATGGTGAGTTCTTACACAACTATTCTATGTCCTTCTATTCTCATGTTGCAGTATTCCTAACAGTAGGGAGATTACCAGAGCTTTAGGTATGAACCTGGGTGGAGGAGTGGTTTCGTGGTCAACCAGGCCTTGGAGGATTGACCTGGCAAAACCTGCTCTTGCTCTGGAGGTCATGTTTGGTGAAGGTGTGGACAGAGGTCCAAGTAGCTGCTTCTAAAATGGAGGTGAAGTCAATGCCTTTGAAAAAGGCAGAAGAGGAAGTAGCTGCTCTGATAGAGTAAGGTTTAACATGGCCCTGCAAGGATTTTCCATGATGGGAGTAGCACAAGGTAATGGATTTAGAGAGCCATGATGAAATGGTCTGTTTGGAGACCACCTTCCCTATGGCTCTGGGATGGAAGGAGATGAATAACTGGTTAGATTTTCTAATAGATTTGGTTTTGTCCAATCCAAGTAGTACCTGAGTTGCCTGTGTACATCCAAGGAATGAAGAGTCCTCGCTGATGAATTCTGTGGATGAAGGTAGAAAACTGGTAGGTTTATGGTTTGATTTAATGAGAGTTCATTAACTACCTTGGGCATGAAGGAAGGGTTAGTCCTGAGTGTAACTTGGTCCTTGTGGAAAACAAGATAAGGAAAGGTAGCCATAAGGGCTTGTATCTCTGAAACCTTCCTGGTGGAGGGTAAGGGCAACTAGCAGAACTGTTTTAAGGGTGCATAGCTTCAGGGAAACTGAGTGAGCTGGTTCAAAAGGAGATAATGTTAGTTTTTCTAATATAAAATTGAGGTCCAAGGAGGGGGAATAGGCCTCCTGGGGGGGGGGGGGGGCTGATATGAAGGACTCCTTTCAGAAAAAAATTGACTTCCAGTCTGGATGCCAGAGGAGGTGATATGGGCAGACAAGCAGAAATGGCAGATAAGTGGACTTTGACTGAAGAGTAAGTTAGTCCTGAGTGGAGTAGCTCACACAAACAGGATAGGACCACTGGTATAGGAGTAATAAGGGGGTCCTGGTTTTTCCTTTGACACCACTTGGAGAATCTGCGCCACTTTGATACACAGTTTCTCCTGGTACTAGGTTTTCTGGCCTCCTGCAGAATATTGAGTACGTCCTCTGAATATAGGTGTCTGTAAGGGATTATAACTATCACCCATAAGGTCAATTTCAGGTTGTTCACCTGTGGGTGGAGTAGGGACCCCTTGTCCTGTGTGAGCAGGTCTAGGCGGTGGGGTAACCTGTGGTGACTGCCCTTGGCTAGTAAGTGGAGGAGGGGAAAACAATGCTGTCTTAGCCAAAATGGGGTCACCAGTAGGATTTTGGGTTTGACTTTCCGAATTAGTGTGAAAGGAAGGAAGGCGTAAAAGTACGTTCCCGCCCAAGAAAAGGAGAATGCGCCCACTTTCCAAGCTTGTGGATGTGGATTCCTTGTGCAGAAGCTGGGCATCTGTTTGTTCTGGGAGGAGGCAGAGAGATCTGCTTGTGGAATACCCCCACCTGTGTATCAGGTCCAGGAAAACCTCTCTCTGAAGCATGCATTCGTAAGAGGGAGCTGAGGCTCTGCTGAGTTTGTCTGCCATAACATTCTCTGTTGAGGGGACATACACTGCTACCAGGTGGACCTGGAGAGAAGATGCTAAGTTCCAGATCTGGATGGCCAGGCTGCATAAGGGGTAGGACCTTGTTCCTCCTTGCTTGTTGATGTACCACAGGACATTCATATTGTCTGTGATTACTTTCAGGGTTCCTGGCAGGAGGGTAGGTTTGAAGGTTAGGAGAGCTAATAGCAATGCCCTCATTTCCTTGATGTTGATGTGGTCCTTTTGTCTTAGTGGACCATTTGCCTTGCACTGAGAATTGTTTCTGGTTTATTAGGAACACTGCTGCCCACCCTAAGTCTGATGCATCTGTGGAGGGCTGCTGTTGGGGGGGCTGGAACTTGTAGGTGGGCACCTAGGTTGAGGTGTAGTGTTGACACCCACCACAGGATTTCCTTTTTTAAATACAGAAGTAGGGGGAGGGGTGAGTCCATGGGTTGGGAGTGTTGGCTCCAAAGGTTTTTTTTTTAATACCCACAGGATTTTTGTACATGTGGAGTCTTACCAGAGGTAACATGGGTATCAGATGCCATGTGACCTAACATTCACAAGAATTCACGAGTTGTCAAGGAGGTGTGGATGAGGATCTGAGTTAAGTATAGACAAAGGTCTTTGATCCTTTGGTCTGGGACAAATGCTTTCATGCTATCTGTTCTGATCCTGCACCCCAAGAAACTAAGTCCTAAGGGGGGGGGTCACGTGAGATTTTTCTTGATTTAGAGTGAACCCTGGATGAGTCAGGATGGAGGATACTTGTTTTAGGTGAAGCAGAAGAACTTGGCAGTTTTGATGAAGGATGAGCAGGCCGTCTAGGTATGGGTATAGCTGTATACCCTAGATCCTGCAGTGAGCAATGAAGGGGGCTAGGCACTTTGTGAACACTCGAGGGGGTGTGGAGAGACCAAAGGGCAAGGCAGAGCGGAGGTATTTCCTGTAATTTGGATGGATAGGAATGTGGAGATAGGCATCCTTCAAATCCAGGGCTACCATGAATGCTTGTGGGGGTATGAGTGGTAAAAGGGGGGGTAAGGTAATCATTCTGAAGCTGGGAATGCTGAGGAAGAGGTTTAGAAAAGATAGGTCTAGGACTGGCCTCCAAGGGCCTTCTTTCCTTGGTACCAAAAACATCCTGGAGTAAAAGACTCTTTCTTTGTGGGACGGGTACCTGTTTTACGGTACCCTGTGTGGTAAAAGAGGGGGTAAGCTAATCATTTTGAAGCTGGGAACGTTGAGGAAGAGGTTTAGAAAAGATAAGTATAGGATTGGCCTCCAAGGGCAGTCTTTCCTTGGTACCAAAAACCAGGGGTGTAGCTAGGATTTTCAAATTTGTACTCTCAGCTCTCAAACTGCTACCCCCCTCCCCAGCCAAGCTACTGCCATTTCGTAATTCACGGTTCGCTCTTTTAGTGTCGATGAAGAGGCATTCGCTGTAATGTCTCTTCAGTAATATAATATAGATTCACTCAAACTCGGTTCCTTGAATTGAAAATGAACCTGAAAGTCAGTTCTTTGAAAAATGCAGCATGGTAGTTGTGGTAGAGGATTCATGCTTTTGTTTTCTGTAACTAAGGTACAGGTTTTGAGCTTGAGTAAATTACTAACCACCTGCTACCCCTAACTAGGGTGTTTCATTCACACACACACCCCTAATTACCTCTTAGTGCAAGAAATATGGACAAAGCCTAAAATAAACAGGGACAGATATTAAAAATGCTCGTGAACTTAGAAAGTTGCTAGAATAACAGGATTTGTGCTAGTATGAGAAAGTTGCTAGAATAATAGAATTTGTGCTAGTATGAATTTTTCTAAAGGACATGAAGTCAAACTCAAATGTCTGTCATTATTTAGCAACTTCAGCCTTCAATGATTTTCTAGAAAATCACAAAATTTATGAAAAACAGACAAAAAATATGGGGCAAAAATCTGGACATTCTGCAAAATTTGGGCAGTTGAGAGGTATGCTACCTACCACACACACACACACACACACACACACACACACACACACACACACACACACACACACCTCTACCTCTTAGACCAACAAACTCATAAATAAAACTGAGGCAAAGGCCCAAACATAAGGACATTTCTTTTTAAATATTGCTCTTATAAACTTAGAAAGATAATAAAATTAGTAGTAGGTCTTGCATTAGTACGAATTTTCTGAAAGGTATGAAATCTGAAACTCAAATGTCTGCCATTATTTTCTAACTTCAGTCTTTAACGATTTGCCACTAATTTGCCAGAAAAACGCAATTTTATGAAAAACGAACCAAAAATGTGATGCAAAAATATAAAATTGCCAGACAATACAGCTGGAAAACTGTCAAAGAAGGGACACAATTTTAATATGAGCACAGTTAACTTGAGCAGCTGACAAAATTAGAGAATCTACATACATTTCTAAAATAAAAGTAATGTATAACTCTGATCATTACAGTTATTTATAAAAGTAAACCCTCCACGTTTTCTTCCAAAATTGCTATTTTGCGGAGAGATTATTAGGGGGAGAGCAACATTTTGAGCCAAAATTGGGGACAGTTGAGAGGTTTGGATATTCCTAATTCTATAAAGCGATTTATTTGCACATACCTCTCAACCTCTTAATGCAGGAAATCTGGACAAGGCCAAATATATTGGGGGAACATACAAACAGTACTAAAAATTGATCTTGTATAAAACTGAAGACAGTTGACAAAATATCAGGTCTTGCTTTAGCATGCATTTTTCTGAAGATTGTGACGTCTGAAACTTAATGTCGGTCATTATTTACTGACTTCATTCCTAAATGATTTGCCAGAAAAGTTTTATTTTGCATTTTACAGCACAAACACCAATAAATATCTGCTAAACAAAGCAATGCAGTCTCACAATGAAACTAGACTTAGCATTAAAACTTCTCTGCCCTTGAAACTCACATTCATTGAAACAGCATTGAAACCCACATTCAAAGAAAATACATTTTGCCAGTGGCAGATAAAAATCAACTTTGGGCTGTTTTCAAATCATAGGTCCATTGCACATGAAACATACACGTGCTCTGATACACCTTCCTGATTGTATTAAATTATATTCCTTGCACAATACAGTATAGTTGTTAGAGAGCATTTGAAATTCATTGGTTTGAACATTTTTCCAGTAAATAATGAAACAAAATGCATGCACCAATAATGACAAAACAGCCCAATTCATAACATTTCCATCATAAAAGTCTACTCAAACTTCTACAGTCCACAAGTATCAGTAAATATGCACAATCTCTGAACTAGTAAAAGCCATCTACATAATTCCACATTAAAGAAATCTGTAACTAATGAAGAGGCTGCTGCTAGCAAACTTCTTTATATTTCATGGTTTCATCTATAAATAAAGTGCCTGTTGCCCTTGAGGAATAAATTGCCTATGTTGCATTAAAAACAATGATATGCTAGTAATACTGCAATAGGGAATGGATGGCAAACTGATAACAGGTTCATAGTTACTACTAGATATCTTCGCCAAAACGGACTACAGCATCCACCCCCTTTACAACACAGTACAGTATCAGCAATGCATCTACCTACTGTGGGTGAAGACCCACAGCCTTCTGCATCAAAAGCAAGTACACCACCTGTTGTGCTATTAACAGTACAAGCAGACTCAGCATAAGCAGCACTAAACTTTAATTCTCCTGCAGCTCTCAGCTTCTTGTAAAATGTCAACACTCAGCTGCATCTCTGAACTTTGCAGCACAAGAAATCCGGAAAAAGCCAACATTTATTTGGGGCAAAGCCCAAAACCAGGGACGCATTTTAAACACTGCTTCTATAATTTTGGAAAGTTGCTAGAATAAAATGCTGTGTTATCACCATGCATGTCTTGAACCCAGAACCATATGCATTACAGTCAGTGCAACATACCACTATGCTAAATCAGCAGTTTGAAAAATAGGAAGACAAACTTAATGGCTATCATTTAGATAGCTCTCAACCTCTTAGCACAAAAAAACCTGGACAAACAAAGCCAATAATGAGGGAATACAAATACAGTTCTCACTTCACACCTTAGCACAAAAAACCTGGACACACAACAAAAACAATAATGGGGGAAATACAACTTCAGTTCTCACTTCTCACCATAGCTAACAACCATTAGAAAAACAAACCTGAACAAAGTTCAGAAATGGTGGTGGTTAAGGACTTTAGGCTCTTACCCTGAAGCAAAGGTACAGGGTTTATACTTGTATGACATAAATGTGTAGATAAATTAAATAAAACTCTTTAGTTTAGTCAGAAATGAATGTTATACATCAGAAAAAATAGATATTACCTTTAAAGTCCTCCTTTTCATAAAACAAGTCCACGTTAAATAAATTATAGAAACACATTATTTTTTTAATTAAATCTACTAGATCGTACTATATAAACTAATTTTAATCTCAAAGGTTGAAAGCAATAATAAAATATTCTTTTATTTTACTAAATAAATGAATAGAAGGCATTATTAATATAAAATGTTATCAATAAATAATGATTACCCAGACAAATGGCATAGAACATCTGTGTAGAATTGTTGTGTCAACTTCATAATAAGCAAAGTCATATGTTAGGGTGATTTGATGCCAGTGAAATATCCTATAGGTAAGTGCAGGCATGTTAACTGCTGCCACAATTAAAACTGAAATTACATGTTCACTGAGAACAGTCAGCATACCTGCTTCAGTCTTAAATGGACTAAAGGAAAATCTTACTAAATTCTATCAATTTCACTGAGCAATATGTTAGCCTGTGGACGGACACTTTACTAACATACAACAACAGGCTACAGTGGTATGGTACACATTTACATCTTACACAAATCATTTTTGATCTAGAAACCTAACTAGAATTCTATGGAAAAGGCAACTATATTTTAAATATTTAAGTCTTTGTGATGATATATTTGCATAATTCTCAGTTACAATGCTTATGAAAGTGAGTTGTGTTTTCTATATTGTCCTATAATTTGAGCACTCCTCAATGTACTGCTTTATTTATTCCATTATTCAAGAATGTAAGCCTTTTTTTTGTTATATTTTACCAATGGCCCAGATCACGAGTCCTTGGAAAACTCATTCTATCTGGTTAATAAATACAAACAAATAATATTAAAATAAAAACATTTATGTATTAACTTACTCACTCATCTATGTATGTAGGACTGTACACATTTATTTATTTAGCAATTTCTTAACAAGCTGATAGAGAGGTCATTAGACTTTTTTTAGATAATCTAAGCTTCATGGAGAATATGTCAATATATTAACAGTACAGTGTCAACAGTGTATTGCACAAAGCATGCAGAAAGTGAGTTCATTGTGCATTAATTTAGTCAATATATATTAACTAGTTACAATTACTGGGATGAGTTTACAATATAATAATGCATATAGTACAAATCAAAAAATACCTCACACAATGATAAAACAGATCACTAGACTAGGTGATTATATTAGAAAAAGTATGTTACAAAGTAGGAACAGCAACATGTATGGGAGACAAGTTAGTTCTAGCCATTGTCTTGTAAATCCCTGCATTCATTTTCAAGAAAAGCATGTATGAGGTGTGGCTAAGATGCTGAGCAGTTAGTAGCATAAACATTTTGCTCTGCCTCTGTTCAGTTTGTTTTCCAGAATGATTTATTTTGCCTTCATATTGTAAGATACATTAATTTGACAAAATAGAAATGTCAGTGTTATTTGAAACACTGTATAATAAAACAATCATTTAGAACATACAATATATATCAAGAGAAAAATACTCTAAAAAGGCTATATACACTATATACAATGCGTGCTATAAAATATCAGCATAGTGACACTATTTTAGATCAGAATGAACTTTCAGATTACTTATGTTAGTTGAAGCAAAGTAACTTAATAATCTGGCTTCAATTTTTTTAATATATGCTCTAGGAGAAGGTTCCGACATTGCTCGTAATTGGAATGCTTATTCATTATCTATGACATCAGTTTATGTGAGTATACACATATTTAACAGCCATATTTCTGAAGCCAGTCCAAGAGAGTTTAGTAGGGTCAAAACAATTTTGGATAATGTATAATTTAACTAAGGCAAAAAGGGTAATTAAGATATGTACATTTTGCTTTGGTAATTTATGGGTAGCGATGTTCAAAATGGCAAATTCCCAGGATAAATTTGATTTTTCATATCCCATTTTTCTAGTCTTGCCTTCAGACTTTGAGCCTGAACACTAGCCAGCAGGTGTATTCTGTGGGGGCATTTTCACACACACCTGTAGCCAGCAGGTGTATTCTGTGGGGGCATTTTCACACACACACACACACACACACACACACACACAAACGCACCTTACCTGATAATCTGTTCACTCGTTTGCCTTCCATCTTCACATTTCCAGCTCAGATAAATTCATTTGCGATTGTCTTCTTCCTCATGCCAGCCGGACATGACGTGAGCTCACTTCCGACTGGCTCGTATCCCCCTTAAAGGAGCCAACAACCTTTAAAGATACGTACGTTTTTTTTTTTTAAATGCTACCCCTTCTTCTAAGAAGTTGTACTGAAATCAGTAACACTGATGCCTCCCGACGTCCCTGCCAAAAACATCCTGGAGTAAAGGCCTGTGTTTCTTTGTGGGACGGGTACCTGTTTTATGGTACCCTGAGACAGGAGTTGTTGAATGTTCGTAGGAAATAGGTGTTTTTTTTTTTTTTTGGGTTGTGGAATACCTTGGAAAGTTGGAAGCATCCATCAAGTCATGAAATATCCTCTCTGAATGATGGAGAGGACCCATTGTTCTGCTGTGATTATCCACCAGGAAGATAGGGAGAGGATGAGATGTAGGGATAAGGGTGTGTTTGGGTCCAAAGTAGGTGAGTCACAGTGGAGGTGGTCTGGATTGGTCAGACTGACACTGAAAGGATGTAGTGGAGGAGCTGGTTGGAAACCTGGGAGAATAATTTTTTTCTAGGTTATCTATGTCCCTTAGATTGGGGTGAAAGTACTGTCTTCTAATAAAGGTGGGTTTCTGCGGGTAGTTCCTATGGTATCTGGGAATAGGGGATAGCAGAAGATGTTTGAGATTTTGCAGTTCCTTTCCATTTTCTTGAATGGATTTGAGGAGCTCAGCAGAAGCCTGTCCAAAGAGGGCCTTATTGTCCAAGGGTGCATCAAGCAACTTTGCACATCCATGGGAAGAGGTTGAAGCCTTCCCAGGAGTATCGCCTTAGAACTGATCCTGAGGCAACCGATTTAGATTAAGATTCAGCATCATAAGTGCACTTAATGGAGTGCCTAGTCACTTGGGATGCTGTGGAAAGCATTGACTTGGGCTTTTATGGGAGAGTCTGGCACCTCGGAAAGGAGGGTAGAGGCTTTGGATATGGTATCTAGGACATACCTAGCCATATGTATTTGGTATTTGAGAGCCCTTATAGCCAGGATAGAGGAGGTATACAGTTTCTTTCCTAGTCTGTCCAGTAATTTGCTGTCTTTATCTGTTGGGTAAAGGGGAGCAGAAGGTAATTGCCATGAAGTTTTGTTAGCAGAGACAGCTATAACAGCTAGGTCTGCTGGAGGATTTCTAAAGAGGAACTGGGTGTCCTGGGGGACCTTATTAAAATGATCTGGGTGTTTAGAGGCTGGTGGTTGCAAGTTAGGAGACTGAAGCAGCCAAAAAAGCATCCTAGAAGGCAGGTAATAAAGGGGGGACAACAGAGGGGGATGGTTGCTCCATTTGTAAAAGGTCAAAGTACCTTTTCTTAGAGTCAGAAACCACTGATGCCTGCCACTTAAAATGTTCCCTCATGAGGGGAGATAGTGTCCCCAAAGGTAAACTCTTCTCCTTGAGAATCAGGAGAGATGGAGTACTCTTCCTCTGGAGTAAGGAAATCCTTGGGGGAGTCTATTTGGGTTTCATAAGAAAAGGATTCCTCAGAAGAGAAGTAGTCTTCCTCAGATACCTGCAAGGGTGGCTGAGGTGAGAGAGTGGGGGGGTTGTGTCTGTAAGGCCTGAAATGCTTTAAAGAGACTTTGTGAGAACAGTTCCCAACCAGGAACTGGTTGAGGATCAGGGTGTTTAGCTTTTTTGTTTTCTCTTCAAAGGAGTAGCTGGTGGAGAAAGAATTGAGGTGGATGTCTGGTAGGAAGAGAAGGAGCGGGGCCCTCCAACTGAGTAAGTCGTGGTTCCTCTCTGCCATCAGGATTTGATGGCTGATTAACCTCAGCGGACATACACTCTGTTTCCGACATCCCAGCTTCCATTGAGGTTCCCAGGCCTGCTTTAGAAATGGCAGTCCGAGAGGATTCCAGGCTTTCAAGTGCCCCAAGAACCTGCTCAGACCCCTGAGGTGCAGCTTGGGATTCCGGCCTAATTTTCTTGGCCTTCTTCCTCGGCAGGGTCTACTCCTCCTTCCATACTGAGTGCTAAGCAACACAGCGTTTGATTTTCTAAATACAACTTCAGTGCCACCAGATGGCTAAGAAGAGTTTTGGGGATGAAAGTTTTGCAAATGGGGCAGGACGATGGTCGGGCCTCCTAAACAAAATAATGCACTTCTCATGCATGTCCTTGTGAGGAATTTGTCTTCCACAAGCACAGTTCCCCTTTCAGGCTGACATGCAAGTCTAAACTGTAATCAAAAGCATGGAAAAACCCCAACAGGGCACTTATCGGTATCGGTCAAAGAAGCGGTAGTCTGGTCTTGAATGGAATCGTAACCAGTCGTCTGAAGAAACGCTCAATCTGCTTATGGAACTGGCAAACAGGAGTCCAATGTCCACTGCGGCAGAAAAATTCTATTGAGGGTACGTGCAGACATCACATTTATACCAAGCATCAGTTTATGACCCTCATAAGGGACATCACAAGTACCCTCCTGGAACAATGACTTTGGTATACTAGCCAGATGGTGTCGCTGCAGGCAGCAACCTCCATACTGTTATGAATACTGCAAAATGATATTAGGAGGACATCCACTGGAATTCCCACCAGTGGATCTTGGTTCTTAGACAGACACCAGAGGAAAATCGCTTTCCATCTGGAAACGTAAGACGTTCTAGCATTGGGCTTTCTGGATTCCTGCAAAACCCTGAGCATGTCCTCAGTGAATAAGGTGTCTGAAAGGAATTAGAATCCTATCACTCATGGTGTCAGCTGTAATGTTTACAGGTGTGGATGTATCAGGGATCCTCTTTGTCTTGTGTGAGAAGGTCCACTCTGTGGGGTAACTTGTGGTACTGGTCCATGGCTAAATGTGGAAGGGAGTCACCAGCATCTGACTTACTTTAGTTTAATCATGACATGTGACTGTATTCCCCTGTAGCTATGTATATAAACAACAAAAAGACTGGACTAAGGTTACAGGAACCTAAAACTCTGTAGTGCTAATCCCCCCCATTGTGGTACACACAGGATTTTGGGTTAATTTTAAAAGTAACATTATATAACTCTAAGCTTACATTACTTGCATGACTAACAAACTTGAGATAGAATTTATTCAGTCCTTTAGTTATACCCATGACATTATTTTTTGTAACATTATAGCAAGGAATTCACCCTGGCAGTGAAAAGTAAAGTACAGTTGTATAAGTAAACTTACCATAATAGCAGCTGTTTGAATTATCACTGCTTCAGTAGTTCAATCTATATAGGTTATAGCCTGCTAAGAATATAACAGCTGGACAGCTTTCAAAGCTTCAGGGCAACTTCCATGTGCCTAAACCATTAGTCAGTTCTAGCTGAGCTGACTAAAAGTGAAGTTTAGATGCCAAGTCTTTCAGAGCTTTCATGCCAACAGAGATAGGGAGAATAAAGCCCTGAGAAGGACAATGCTAGGAAAATAAATATAATTGTCCACATCCTGGCACAAAAAGCATACATAAATAAGGGCGCTATATTGAGGGAAAGGGTACTACAGCAGTGACCATTTGAACATCTACTCTTTGTAAGTTTACCTACACAACTGTACCATGTTCTTCATAAGGATACTGTTACAGTAGCCTAAGCTATAGGGGTAGATTACCATAACTTAGATAGACTGAAAGGATGAGGGTCCAGGAGGCCCTGGAGAATGGTCTTAGCGCAGTGTGTCCTAGACCTGGAAAAGGGATCTATTTGGAAATACTCTGTACCAGTTGTCCTTTTTTCTCACCTTCACAAGACATGAACAACTGATCAAAGTTCTGAATAATTTTATTCTGTCAAGATACCTGGGCTGTCTGTGGACTTCTAAGGTATGGAGCATCCTTTCTCCCTCATTGTTAGGTTCTGCAAAGAAGACAAGGAGATGGATAGCTTGGATTAAGGTAACGTTTGTTACCACTTAAAGCCTAAATGAAGGATTAGTTCTTAAATAAATCCATATCTTTGTGGAAAATGATAAAAGTTTGACCCACTGTAAGAACTTTTAACTCAGATAATTTTCATACACAGGCCAGAATAATACATAAGGCTATTTACCATGTCAGGGACCTGAAGTCAGCCAGATTATTCAGTTTAGATGTTCTAAAACAAAAGTAACATCCCAAGAAGGAGACACCAGTTTTCTAGGAGGCTGTGTATGCTACAACCCTTTCAAAAATATTTTCATATCAAACTACATTGAAAATGGGGGATTCCTGGGTAGACATGCCAAAATGGCTGAAAAATGAACCTTAAGTGAAGAGTAAGACAGGCCATATGATAGTAACTTCCATCTCTCAATTTGTGTGATATGTTTAGGCAAATATGTTATATTCAGTAATAGGTCTGATGAGATATGAGTAAAGGGGACTTAAGACTTCTTTGCAGTTAAAGGAGATGCCTTTAGAAATTAAGGTTTTTAGAATTACAATAGAAACATGATGATCAAAAGATAAAGAATTATCAACAAGAGTGCCTAGACCCCTTATGACAGTATCTGACTGAAGGGGTATGTCAGCTTTATGGGATGGGATGGGAAGATGTTATGTTTACCAAATTTAACTGTACTATGTTTCCCATTTAATTTCAGAACATTGTCCTTGCACTAGTTGTTAACATGGTGTAACCCATGTTGGAGCAACTGTGAGTCAATGGAAGATTGAATAACACCACCCAGTTTACATAATCTGAAAAATTAGAAAAAAAAGCAGATTTAAGGTGTGTTTGCCTGAAGGTGTGAGAAACAGATGCCAAAAAATAGAAGGCCCAGGTCTGAGCCCTGTGATATACCACTGATACCTTTTCTGATTTCTGGAGGCAAATGTGACTCCAACCACATGTATTTTGTCATACAACTAGTTAGCTATCTACATCACAACATAAGACTTTGTATTCAGATTTATGAATCTGTCAATAATGGCTGCATGGAGATTACTGTCAAAGGCCTTGGCCAGGCCCAGAGATGTTGAATGTACTTTTCAACTGCAATCCATTGCTTTGATGACATTTCTAAGAAAATAAAATAAAAAAATAAAATCAGCAGCACCTTCCTTTGATAAAAAGCTGAATTGATGAGGGTTCAGGATTAAGATATTTTCAATGTCTTAAGGATATGATAAAGGAGTTCTGTGACAATACATTACAAAGCTTTACATATGAGACTACTGGGACTAATGAGTCTATTATTACCAGGGTTTGTGGTTGGGTCCCTCTTGTACAACATATTTCTCTTGCAATAACTGGAAAAAAGAAATATTTCTGATGTTTTTAAAAAAAAAACAATAACTTTAACAATAATGACAAATGCATGAACTACACGTGATACTAAGGGGGAATCACCCACTGAATGTGAATCATTTATAGACAAAAAAACTTAAAACAAAAAAGAAAATCTAAATGTCACAGATTTTAAATATTACCTTAGATTAAGAGAAAATGGAGAGGTATAAGACGTGACTGTTTCTGAAACTGACACTTCATGACAGCTAACACCTTGTACAAATTAAGGAAGGCCATGCTAAATGAGAGGAATCATTAACAATGCTGTCAGATATCTCATTAATTAATATAAAAACAAAACTAAAATTTTAAACCAAGTGATATGGGTTTACATAATCAGTTCCTGTAAGCTTACTTTCCTCTATTACAAACTATTACGGTCAGTTCCTTAATTCTAGCTAATGGTTATTATTTTTTATTCCAGAACAATGCAACATGGAAGTCACCTGATGTTCTTCATAAGGAAGAATGCTGCAGCAGCCTAAGCTATATGGCTTACATCCTGCTAAAAGGTTCAGGGCACCTTCCTTGTATCCAAACCATTAGTCAGCATGAGCTGAAGTCACATTTGGGTGCCAAGCTGTTCAGAGCTGTCTTGCCATTAAAGAAAGTATTCCTCTGCAGAAATTCAAGGATCAATGGTTGGCTAACACTGTTCCATTGCTGGTCAGATTAAGTTTCCTTCAGAGATAAACCTCCCACTTTACTTTTTATGATAGAAAACTAAGTATTTATTGACTGTCATGTGACTTTTATCCATGTTTACATAGGAGTGTTACTTTTTTATTTTTAATGCAAAAAGTTGTTAAAACTTATTCTATTACTTTTTTTTGCGGTGAAACTTGTGTTATTTTATTTTTGTGGGCTGAGAAAGTGGTTAAAGTGGTTTTTACTGTGTTTTATTAGGCAAAAGGTTACTTTTTTATAACCTACATGTTTTACCGACTATTGGTGTTAGGCTTCCCCAGGAATCAAGAACCTTTTTTGGCTTAACTTTCCTTCTTCCAGCCACAAAAAGAAGAAAATTGCCAAACAGCCTTTACTACCGCAGCAGACTGCTAAAGTGACGCAGCTGCAGGCAGGTGACTCTGCTGTGATCAAAGCTGGTTACTCGGACCACTTATATTTTATATTCAGCCCCACTAGTGAAGTCCATACAGCCACCAAAGACCAGGGGTTAGACACATCCTCTGTAGCTGCTGGAGCATCCTTGGTAGACAAGGGAGGGTCACTCTTGTTGGTTCTGGAAGAATGTCTCTTTAACAAAAAAGTTGTGGCCATCCCTGGGAAGGTTATAGGAATTCTTGGACTGTTTCTTCACACATTCCTGTGGGGACAAAACAAAACAAAAACTAAAACATAAGTCTTTTCCTGCCACAGTGGCACTGGACAGGAGTAATTTATTGGGCTTAGCTCAGGGTTTAGTACAGGCTCTTGACCTTACTTATATAGATGTTTCTGTAAAAAGAAAAACTGATTATTTTCTGAAGAAATTTGAGACCTTGGACCTCTAAATGATTGTGAAGGGAGAGATTATGTCCTGTCTCTAAAAAATTTCTGATTCATATTCTGAGGAGAGTGTGGGTTCAGCCAGTTCTTGTGAATGACTGTCTTTCGATGAAACTATTTCAAGAATGAATCAGTTGTTTCCATCAGAAAACAGTGAAGCTTCTCAGTCTCTCAGAAACTATTATGATTTGTTACAAATGGAATTTCTAGAACCTACTTTGCACCTCCTGTTCTGTCTGCATTGTTGTAAGCTTTTGTCATAAGTTGCAATTTCCCTGAAAGCCGGCCTGCTGCCCCTAAAAAGCAAATAGACTACATAAAGTACCACATACTTTTAAGTTTTTTATACACTCATCCCCTCACTATCTGACAAGGATGGTTCGGCTTTTAATAAATTTTGGAAAAAACTTTATTCTTCTGCAACACTTGGTTTTATAATTCTCAGCTGCTAAGCTCATATGTTGAATTTATACTTCCTACTTGTGAGAATATGAGGAATATTTTGGCATCTGTTTCCTCTTGTGAGGAGAAATCTGCTTTGTGTAATTTGGTCTATTTTCTTTCTCGAGTGACTGCTCATTGATTGAAATGTTAATATGACTCTGCTGATGCCACCTTCAGGGCTGCTGCCACTGAAACTGTTATGAGGAGGCTGGCCTAGCTACTTTCTAGAAAATCTCCCAGAGTACAGCAAAACTTAAATTTTGAAATCCCCCTTGCAGAACTAGCCGTTGGACCTTCTGCTGCAGAGGCTGAAAAGTGTGACAAGAAAGAGAAGCTGATTCAAGGAATCTCTCAGCTTTTTCAGCACTCCATCTCCAAGTTTACCAAGGGATTCAATACTCTTTCTACAACTTTCTTTAAATGTCAGGGTGGATCCAAATAGAAAGTAGGAACTTCCAGAACAAAGGACAGTCTAATAAGTCTGAATGACAATATGAGGGACTTCCCTCATCCTTCCCACCCTGGAAACAACTTAAAGAAGAAGAAGTGCAAAGTTCTTTCTTACTATCTCTTTTTTGTCATCAGTATGCCCTCATCTTGTAAACTAGGCTTCCTTATTCTAAAATATGCAGTTGTTACTTTAGTTACTTCAGTATAATTCCCTTTTCCCTACATCATCCATTGTTAGGAAAATTTCCCAATGTTCCACCCAATCAGAGGAAAGCAGCAGCACCTGAAATCCAAAAGCTGCTAAGAAAAAGAGTCATCCAAGAAGTCCCATCAGACCAGACAGAATCTGGAACTTGCTCAAGATTCTTTTTAGTGCAAAGAAAACAAGGGACTGGAAACCAGTTTTGGATGTCAGTGTATTGAACAAGTCAGTTCAACACACAAAGTTCAGGATGGTCATGGTTCAGTCCATTCTGCCCTTTCTGGACAAGGACAACTAGATGTACTCTATAGACCTTCAGGATGCATATTACCACATAAAGATGAACAGATAATCCAGAAGGTACTTATGCGTCCAGCTGGGAGCCAGTCACTATCAGTTCAGATCACTGCTCTTTGACCTCTCTACAGCCCCCAGGGTGTTCACCAAATGTACGGCAGTAGTAGCAGCTCACTTGAGACTGCAAGGATTCTGAGTGTTTCCATATCTAGAGGATTGGCTCGTTACCGCCCCAACCAGGCATCGACTGATAGAAGCACGAGATCAAGTGCTACAGACTTGTTTACATCTCAGAATAACCAAAAATTATAGCAAGTCTCACAACTGACCCAAACATTAGAATTCATAGGGTCTGTATTCAATATGGTATCTATGGTAGCTTCCCTTCCTCTTTCAAGAGTAAAACAATAAGGAAGCAGGTCAGGAAAATAATTTGCATCACCAGAATTTCAGCATGATTGATTCTGCAAGCCCTCGGGTCAATGTCAGCAGCAATAATTGTAATTCCTTTAGCAAGATTCCACAAGAGAATTCTTCAATGGATGCTAACAATACAGTGGTCAATGCTTTCTCAAACCATGTCAGGAAAGATAAGAATAACTGAAGTATGCAAAAGATAACTTTGCTGGTGGATGCAGTTGCAACAGGTGTTACAAGGCTGTCCTTTCTTCCTTGCACAATTTATGGATTGGATGGGGGGTCATTTTCTGGGGAAAACAGTCTAAGGCACTTGGTCCCCTGAAGAGGCCAACTTGCATATAAATGTTCTGGAGATGAGAGTGGTGCTGTTGGCATTGCAGGCATTAAAAGACTCTGACTCTCTCCCTCTTGGAACAATTGCAATACAGACAGACAACATGTCAGTAGTTTGGTATATCAACAAAGTAGGGGGAACCAGATCTTATCCCCATGTCGAGAAGACCTCAGAGTGTGACAATGGGTGATATCTTCCAAATGATTTCTAATACCAATGTATATTCAGGGGAAGTCCAACGTGATAGTACACAAATTGAGTAGGTCCATCTTACTACCTTACGAGTGGTCTCTCAACAACAAAGTGACGGATATGATTTTCAGTCTGTGGGGCCAGCCTTTCTGCAATTTTTTTGCCTCTCCCTTAAACAACAAGTCCAGCAGCATTTTTGTCCTTATCCAACCATGAGGTGAATCACTGAGGGATGCTCTGCCCCTCAACTGGGCTCTGGTCTTCTGTATTCTTACATTCCAACTCCTTTACTTCTCAAATTCCTGTAGAAAGCAGCCCAGTTGAAGAGCAAAGTCATCCTAATTGTACCTTATTGGCCTCGACAGATTTGGTTTTCCTTCCTTTGGCCTCACCTACAGTATCATCCTTGCATTTTGGATATCTTAAAACTCAAACTAACAGCATGGCTTCTCCAATTCCTTTAATAGCCAGACAAGCAATGCTCTCTTCCTCTGTCCATTCCATACTTTTATCTTCCCATAAACCTTGTACTAGGAAACTCTAAAGGAGTAAATGGAAAAGGTTCATTTGTTGGGCAGAGCAAAATCCAACTGACTCCTTCTCAGCTCCAGTTCAATCAGTTTTGAAAATGTTGACAAGTCTATTTAATAGATGTGCTAGTTCATAAACTATAAAAGACCAAAATTGCAGCAATTTCTAACTTTCATGTTGGATTTCAAAATTTTTCACTGGCTTCCTCTAAGCTGAGCAAAGCCTTTTTGATAGGCAGTCTCCTGCTGAGAACCACTTATAAAGACCCCACTCCACCATGGGATTTAAGTTTGGTACTGCAAGCCTTAATTCATTCTCCCTTTGAACCAGCAGCTAAATGTGATCTTAAATTCCTGACCTGGGATAACTATTTTTCTAGTTGCAATTACATCTGCTAGAAGAATTTCAGAACTTCAAGCATTATCGTCTAAACCTCCATATTTGATGTTTCATAAGGATAGGGTCACATTACACACCAATGCTCCCTTGCTTCCTATGGTGGTGTCAGAATCCAACATCAAACAATACATTAACTTGCCAGTGTTTTTTTTCCAAAATTTGCAAATAAAGGGGAATATATGCTGCACTTATTGGCTGTCCATAGACAAATATGCTTCTACCTACACAGAACAAAAGAAATTAGAAAGACATACTAGCTATTTATCTCCTTTGTACATACTAAATTGGGCAAATCAGTTACAAAGGTAACTCGAGCTAGATGGTTGACAGATTACATTTCATTTGTCTGTAACAATTTGAAGCTCTCCTTACCAAAACCTTTAAAGGCTCATTCAACCAGATCTATGGGTGTTCCATTCTAGAGCTTCTATGGACAATATATGTGTGGCTGCAACTTGGTCAAATCCTCATACTTTTATCACTCATTACAAAGCAGACCTGATCTTGAGGGGAAGGGCAGCCTTTGGCTCAACCATACTCAGGAATATTCTTCCTTAGAGTCTGCCCAGTATTTTAGGTAGCTGGGGACTCTGTCCCATTAGTTGAAGAGTGAATGAAAATTGACAACATCAGATAAAGAAGTTATGTACACCCCATAAAGTTCCATCTGTGTTGTCCATTCATTCTTAGCCAACTTCCCACCCACCAACCCCATCCTTTTTAATGACTGACTTCTGGAGAAGTGAGAAGCTTCAAGGACACAACTGTGCTTTGTGTTAAACTCCAGATATGGCATATGATAATATTCTTTCTGTCAAGCAAACAAGATCTGAGGGATATTAGGAATTGATGCGTTATGGGTAGGAAATGAGTTCTAGAGGTTTTGTAGGCTGTGAGCTAGTGTAACGTCTGAGTCAGATCCGAGGATCAGATCCAAACCCATTAGATGAGGAAGAATGAAAATGGACAACACAGATGGAACATTATAATGAGTACATAACTTCTTTTTACAGACCAGTTCTGGACCTTTCCTTTCTGGACCAGTTCGTGACACTGCCCATATTCAAAATCTTGCCACTTCAAAACTTGTTACCCCTTATTCCGCATTTGAGTTTTCTAGAGACCTTAGATTTAAAAGACGCATATCATCACATTCCTATATGTTCATATCTCAGATCTGGTTTAAGGTTTTCTGTATCTAGATTCCACTATCAGTTATCTGCATTACCCTTTGGGTCGTCTACTGCTCCAAGGATGTTCACAAAGTGTCAAGTTCCTGTGATAGCCTACTGTAAACTATAAGGTATTCACATTTTTCCTTAGTTAGACAATTTGCTTATTTTTGCAGTCTTTTTCAAAATGTCAGGAATCTTTCACTTGGGTAAGGGATCTCCTACACTGGCTGAGATTTTTGAAGTCCTTCTCACATGACTTTTTTCTGGACTGTCTCTTGCCCACATCAGTTAAAAGAGCTTTTCTTCATTGGAAAAAAGCAGATTTATGAGGTTTTCCAATCAGACTTACATCTTAGCAAGGGAATCCTTCAGAATTCTGGGTCTTATGGCATCTGTGATATTCATGATACCTCTTGCAAAACTCCACGAGAATGATCTAATGGCAGCTGAAAACTCTGTGGTCCCAACATCAGCATCCCCTCAATTTTCAGATTCCAGTTTTGGGATGTGTGAAAGGGTGATTACATGGTGGAGACATCAAGTTTCTCAGAATCTAGGCCTCTCATGCTCCCTGCATATTCTATCACAGTCACATACTTTTCTTGGGGATCAGTGTCTAGGAGACCAAAAATGCAGGGTCTTTGGAACAAGAAAGACAGACCAACACAAACAAACAAAAAAGAGATGTTATCTCTTATAAATGCTCTCAACTCTCTCAATCATGTGTGGTTCCTGGGACTTTTACATGTCTTTACATTCAATACCAGAGTTATGTGGTATGTAAAGAAGTAGGGGAAGCCAGATTTTACCCTCTATGCAGATTAGCCATGGTGGCCCAAGACAGAACATTTTAGCAAAATCTCACTCTACAAACATATCACATACTGTCAACATTCTGTGGCAAACAGGTTGAGTAGGACAGGGTCTTCCAAGAGTTGATCCATTTGTGGGGACTATCTTAAATAGATCTTTTTACCTCCACTCTAAACAATCAGTTGACAAAATTCTGCTACAGGACTCCATGCAAAAAGGCCTAGAAGACAGATGTTATTTTTCATTTCCTTGGATAAGAATGTTCTTGTATTCTTTTCCACCCTTTCTACCAATATCCAACATTCAACATCTCTGGGCCTGGCCAAGGCCTTTGACAGTAATCTCCATGCAGCCATTATTGACAGATTCATAAATCTGAATACAAAGTCTTATGTTGTGATGTAGATAGCTAACTAGTTGTATGACCAAATACATGTGGTTGGAGTCACATTTGCCTCTTCAGAAATCAGAAAAGGTATCAGTGGTATATCACAGGGCTCAGACCTGGGCCTTCTATTTTTTGGCATCTGTTTCTCACACCTTCAGGCAAACACACCTTAAATCTGCTTTTTTTTCTAATTTTTCAGATTATGTAAACTGGGTGGTGTTATTCAATCTTCCATTGACTCACAGTTGCTCCAACATGGGTTACACCATGTTAACAACTAGTGCAAGGACAATGTTCTGAAATTAAATGGGAAACATAGTACAGTTAAATTTGGTAAACATAACATCTTCCCATCCCATCCCATAAAGCTGACATACCCCTTCAGTCAGATACTGTCATAAGGGGTCTAGGCACTCTTGTTGATAATTCTTTATCTTTTGATCATCATGTTTCTATTGTAATTCTAAAAACCTTAATTTCTAAAGGCATCTCCTTTAACTGCAAAGAAGTCTTAAGTCCCCTTTACTCATATCTCATCAGACCTATTACTGAATATAACATATTTGCCTAAACATATCACACAAATTGAGAGATGGAAGTTACTATCATATGGCCTGTCTTACTCTTCACTTAAGGTTCATTTTTCAGCCATTTTGGCATGTCTACCCAGGAATCCCCCATTTTCAATGTAGTTTGATTTGAAAATATTTTTGAAATTTTCACAAATTGAGAGATCACAGAGTCCTAACTAAAAAGATAAGTGGTCTCAAAAATCTTAGTTATCAGAACAGACTTCTATCCCTTTCTCTCTGTACTCGGTGTCTTATAGAGTCATCTGTGAAAATCTGTGTCTTGCCTTTTGAGCTATGAAAGATCAAATCCTCTTTGACCTCCTGTTACTTCACAGAACAAATGGTCTCTCAAAAATACTGGTTAAAGGAATAAACCTTCATCAACAGATGAATGACATGTTGGCATGGTAGATGCATATCCCAATGTATCCCTGACATCTGGAACAAACTACTAATACATATTAAGTACAGTAGAGCCTGTACCACCTTCAGGGTAAGTCTAGATCATTGGATGGGCAGCCTCAGATTCTTCCATGGTCTTGTGTTGCTCTCCTTGAGGCTCGAGATAAGTTTTAAATATGGGTTAATGGCTAAGCTTGTAAAGATCTGCAGACTAACTGCCTAGTACTTACCTATAAACCTAGGAACGTGTACATTAAGATATGCAAGCTTATACATTTCATGACATTTCCCACAGTTATCTATGTAAAATATTGAGCAACATATTAATTTAATAAAGACAAGACATCTAGAAAGTACACATTCTTGTATCTGTAATAAACGTGTATGCATAGTATTTTAGAAAGGATCTTGTCAATCAATAGAATAAGATGGGAGTCAGTCGAAAGTTAAGAGAATACTGAAGTAAACATATATAAACGTAACACATAAACTATTTGTTTTCCAGTACTCAAAACTATTTGCATCTATATTCTAAAATGTGCAAGCAGCAGTTCTCAAAAACTTTCCCTACAATGTACTGAAAATCATTTAATTGTATTAATTATATTATTGTTATTGTTATTCACCACATTGTTTGACAAGTAAAATACTTAATTGCCAAGAATTTTTGTATCACTACATGATTTGAAAGCATGTACATTCTTCAAAATTACTCTTTGCAAATGCGCATGTTTCTTGTAAGTAATGCCTAAAATTGCTGAAACATTTATGAGCTGTAATAACATATGCTAACTTTACATCTCCAGTGTTGTGCAATATATATAAAGGTAACAGATTTTTTTTCCCACTTCCAGTTTCAAAACGTGAGCCATGTGTATTTGCTGGGAGTGACATAGATGGCCAATAACACTAAAGGACAATGTGACATCTCGGTCTTTTCTTAAAGAACTGTGATATTTTATGAGTATGAATAGTTGTTTGATAATTACTGTATACATTTCTAAGAATCTCTGCTTGATGAAACACATATAATGCTGTTAATATACCCAAAATATTCATTCCATATCATTTTACCTCACCATTGTAATGTTGACATCGTTTAAGGCTCTGCCTTCATGTGTAGACCTCCAGTGGCTAAACACTGATTTATTGATTGAGTGATTAGCTGATTGATTAACCCACTGATTAACAACAAGTTAAAGTTTTTGCAATGCTGTTAAGGGCAGATAAAATGGCTTCAGTATTGCAGAGTTAAAACTGCTTATTATTTGGCATGTATTGCTTTTAGAAAACCTATTGACAGGAACAGTCCAAACAGTTTGAATATCAGACCCAGGTATGGTGATTCTTCTTGAGTGGCGTGGGATCATCTGTCTAAATGAAGGAAGATGGAACTTGCAAAATGTCATACACCTTGTATGGCCAATACAGTAGTAGATTTCCTCTCCTAGCTCCCCTAACACCCAGTAAACCATAAAGCTCCCTCATTAGCTTCAAGTGTACTGATTTTGACAGTTAATTTTTTGTACTTTTTCTCCTTTAACCAAACAGTTAAAGGATAACTGTGTGATGAAGCAATATTTTCTGTTTTTTTAATTTTTTTGTCCATAACATTTGATCCTACCCATTAGGAATACAATAACACTACAAATGCTTGACATTTTATCACATGTTGCATTGGTCCATATAGTAGCAGTGGTACTGCAAGCCATTTTTTACCCCATTTGCTGTAGAGTTTTGATACCACTTTAGGTGTCCATAATGCCCTTTTTTTCCTGTATTCCATTTGCCCATGGAACTCACCCTCCTAATGTATTATGCAGTCCGGGGCATGATCCAGCCCTTTTGCATAAATAAATAGCCTAACCATCAGTTTAGGAACCATTTTTGACAGTGCAGTTCCTAACATATTTATTTCTCTGGACACAGCAATTTGCAGATCACCAGGTCAGAGATGTCATTTCTTTTATTTTACCTAAATGTAAATGCTTACTATTAATATTATCTTTAATGTGCTATAAAACGATCATCTGAGGTATGATCTAATCATTGCTTTATAAATGCATTTGAGTTGTGGTAGCATTTATTACTTACTTTCCTTTTGCAGTTGTACTTTAATTTCTTTACTTTGCAACACAGTCATAATTCCTTTAATTAATTTTTCAGACTGCTGTCTGCCCGTACAGAGACCTTGTATTTATTACATAAGTGGTGTGGTGGAAGGCATGGGCAATTGTTTTATTTATCCAAAATCAGAAGAGGTTGATACCCCGCAACAAACGAAGCAAACCAGATATATAAAAGAAACAAGTCCTTTATTCGAATAAGTAAGCACTTTCACGTTGCTTAGAACGCTTCATCAGACTTCAACAAACAATAAAAATTTTTTAAATCAACTTATATATAAATAAAACACCAATGAAAATCACATTAACGTGTCACATGTTAATTACAAAAATACATCATTTCCTTTCCATCAAAATATTTAAAAATATTTAAAAATACATAAAATATATGCATATATCCTAAAAATCTATTTCTAAATCTTATAATAATGTATGATGGAAGTAAATTCATGTTGAAACATACTAAAACATATGTTTAGGTTTTGAAACATATTGTTGCTATTTAATGTTTCAAAGGTTGATCTAATAGAAATGGTCTCAATGAAAATTTATAATTTAGACCATGACCTTTGTTCGCAGATAACTTAATTATCCACCTTGCCTCAGCTTTTTCTGTTTTATTACCAATATTGCCAAGTCTTTCTGTCTCTACCAACTGTCCTATTACTAAAAATCTAAAGGCATGCGTAGTGTCATTATGTAGTACGTGCTTGGCTAAGGCATTCCCTTCATTTTCTCTATGGATAGCATATAAATGCTCTCTTATCCTTTCTCTTAAAGTTCTATTAGTCTTCCCTATGTAGAAACAATAACATTTTATACAGGAGGCTAAATAAATCACATTTCTTGACTTACAATCAGCGTATTCATTAAATTCATATTTAACACCAGTGTCTGGATGTATAAAAACATTAGATTTCATTATATATATACACTGGTTGCATGAACGACATGCAAAAGTACCCTTTCTCTGAGAGGACATCTTATTCCTAGGCACACTTTCATAACAAAGCATTCGTTTTAAAGACTTAGTATTCTTATAACTAAAAGATGGTTTTTCACCAACAAAGTCTTTTATACCATCATCTAACTGCAAAATGTTCCAATGTCTCTTGATAATGTTAAAAATAGAAGTATTATTATTGGTAAAAGGAATCACTAACCTCCTCTTGTCATTATTCCTCACTATGGGTCAAACACAAAAGTGGGAACCGTGGAACTAGGGTGGTGATAGATGCTCTTTCTCATTCAGGAGAAGACATACATTAGGTTCCCTTCTTAGTCACTACAAGAGGGTGGGACCTAGTTCCACAGTTCCCACTCAACATACACTAACAGGTGGCCAATTGATAAGCTGTATGCCATGTGGACATTGCACTCACTGTTCTAGGATTCAGAAAACAAGGGGAGTCAGTAGTCACAGCACATCGGTGGTTTTCAGTATTGATTTTTGGGCTAACTGCAGCACAGAATGGGTTGTCTATTTGGTCACCTGTTCATGCTCCTCATTCTATGTGGGACAAACATCCAGATCATTTCATCTCAGAATCGGGGAGCATCTTAGTGACATTAGGAATAAATGTCCTACCAATGCTTTGTATAAACATGTGTGCAAACATACTGCATCTTTTTATTTTACTGTTATAGATTGTATTGTGGGTAGATGTAGGGACAAATCAGGATGGCACACTATACTTAATTTCAAGGAACGTAAATGGATTATCAAGTTAGGAGCTCTATCTCCACCTGGGCCTAATGACCAATTATAATGCACCAATGAACTGCTTTATGTATTCTATATATATATATATATATATATATATATATATATATATATATATATATATATATATATATATATTTATATATGAGTGTATTTTGGGTTGCTCCTGTTTACTCACTGAAGAAGGCTATTATAGCCAAAACCGGTTTGGGGCAGATAGTTGGGTTTATTTCCCTCTACCTTGTTATGTGATTTTATCATTTAAATAAAATTGTGGGTTTCCACCTTTACTGCTGGTTTTGCTTATGTTTGAATATAGATAATACAAAATTTAACTCACTGTGGTCACTTACATTTCAGAAGAACAGAATGGGTCAGGTGTATATTTTAATAATAAAGTATAGATACCAAATGTATAAGACCATGATTCTCTAAGTTTGAGCACTGTTCTGACCACATGAGCGAAAACTGTGCATGTGTGTTTGTGTGCATGTATTTGTGTGCTATTGTGTGTGTTTGTGTGCATGTATTTGTGTGTTATTAGATGTTCATCATATTGATCACTGCTGCAGTAGCCTTCGCTGTGTGGGTTATATCCTGCCAAGGATATACCAACCTGTCAATTTCAAAAGCATCAAGGTACCTTCCATGCACCCAAGCTATCAAGCAGCTCGAGCTGAGCTGATTAAAACACAAGTTTAGGTGCAACCCCCCCCCCCAAGCTTTTCTGCTGCTGAAGAGTACAGTCCTCTGAGGCTTTCAAGGATTGACAGTTGGCTTGTGTTTTCCTTTGTTATGCAGATAAGTTCCCTTTGGGGAAAAAACTTCCTATTTTTAATTTTATTGATGTTTTACTACTTTCCTCTTCAGAAAAGTTATTTTAAAGCTAGGAATGATGTGTTTTAGCGGACTGTCTTGAGACTGTAATGTGCTTTTCAGTGTAGTTCTTACTTTTTCTTTCAGTTTAAACTAACAACTGAAACTAACTGAAAACTTATTTCTGTGGGGAAATTGTGTTTATTTTTTTGTTTGTGTGGCTTACATAGTGTTGTAAAGTGCTGGCAGTTGTACTAACGATTGCTGTTTGTCTTCCCTTGGAAAAATACACCATTTTTTTCTTGGTCCCACTGTTGGTCCTTCTTCCAGCCACAAAAAGAAAAAGAAAAGGTTAAGCAAACAGCTTTGCCATCACAGCAAACTAGCAGTTTGCCTCAGTTGAAAGTAAGTGACTCTGCTGTGGTCATTTGTTGTACCTCAGACCACATACCAAAAATATGATGCAAAAATCTGGACATTCTGAGAAAATCTGTACAGTCAAGATGTATGAGAGTGTGTATACCTCTCTTGATACTTCAATGGGGCTATGTCTGTTTGTACTGTTTGAAGGAGGTTTGCATGGCTGCATTCTCAGAGCGTCCCAGATGATGTTAAAAATGAGACTTTAAATTCTCCATTGGATAGAGATTTAGTGTTTGGCTCCTCCACTGCAGAGGTGAGCAAAAGTGTGAAGAAAGGGGCAAGCTGATCCAGGGGATCTCCAAAATTTTTCATCACTCAATTTCCAGATTGTCCAAGGGATTTTCTATCTCCACATTCAGTTTTGGCAAAAACAGATTAAGCAGTCTAAAAAAACTCAATTAAATAGATGTTTAAGAATAAATGGCAAAGGGGGTTCCACAGAGAAGTCTCAAACCTCCCAAAACCAAGGACAGCTGGGTGGGTATAAATGACTGTTCAAGAGACCATGTGGCCCCCTCCTCCCCAGACCCTTTTTTCTTCCAGAAAGTTTGAATTTCCATTTTCTCTTTGGTAACAGATTGTTTCAGACAAATGGGTTCTGAAAATCATTCATCAAAGATACAGATGGTAGTGGCAAGAAAATTCCTCCTTTCCAGGGGGTCATTTATCTTCCCAGAACAGACTATTTTGTTTCCACCTGTTGTTATTCACATCCCTATTCATCCTCACTTCAAATGTTTCTTAAGGTTTTGTGAGTCTGGATTACATTGTCAGTTTTCTACCTTACCCTTTGGACTATCCACTGCACCAAGAGTGTTTTCAAAGTATCTAGTTCCAGTTAGAGCTCATTGCAGGATACAGGGTATCCATTTTTTCCATATTTAGATGACTTGCTTATCTTTAAAGTGTCAGGAATCTCTTTGGTGAGAGAGAAGATGGGAAGCTGGGATTCCAAGAGAACATTCAAAAGTCTTTCTTGACTTTCCCACATAGGATTGTGTTCCTGGGATATCAGCTAGAGATATCAGTTCAAAGAGGTTTTCTTCCATAAAAGAAAATAGATCTTTATTTAAATCTGTTTCCAAGGTTTTCCACTCAGACTTCAGTCACTGCAAGGGAATATATCAGGATTTTGGATCCCATGACATCTATGATTCTCATGATCCCTCTGGCAAGGCTCCACATGAGAAAAATACAGTGGTATCTTAAATTTCTTTGGTCCCAGCATCAACATACTTTATCTTTTCAAATCACAGTGCTAGATGTTTCAGAAAAGAGATATTTTCTTCGAGACAACAGATATCCTTGAATCCAAGTCTCCCCATCTCCCTCCCTCCTTCAAACCAGTCATTCACCACAGATACTTTGGAATTTTCTTGGGGAGCAGTTTCAGGAAGGATAAAAGTGCAGGGGGTGTGGTACACTAAGGACATACAAACACATAAATATCTGGGAAGTGCTTGCCCTAATTAAGGCATTTAACTGTCTGAACCATCTTTGGTACCTAGGACCTCTCAGACAATACAACAATTATGTGGTACATCAACAAGCAAGGGGGAACCAGGTTGTCCCCATTTTGCAGACTAGCCATGTTAGCTTGGAATATACCTTCATAGTACAATCTCATTCTACAGACATCCTACAGTCTGTCAGAGTAAAATTGTGTGGCAGACAAGCTGAGCAAGACCAGGGCAGACCCCCACAAATGGAAACTAAATCAAGGGGTCTTCTAACATTTCATCCATATGTGGAGAGTTCTTCAAGTAGACCTTTTTGCCTCCTCTTTGAACAATCAACTGGCAATATTCTGTTCCAAGACTCTATGCAAGAAGGCCTGGAAGACAGATGCATTTTCTTTTCTTTGGACAAGAATGTTCCTGTATGCTTTTCCACCCTTCCTGCTAATATCCATGGAGCTTCTGAAAAATCAGAAGGAATCCCCCAGGACCATTGTGGTAACTCCTTTCAGAAATGGCCAGGGTATTTACCACAAGCTTCATCACAGACTGAATCTCACCACACAAGAAGAGGTGTGATTGATACACCCCTACATCAATCAACTTCAATTGGCTGCCTGGATGACAGGGTCTTAATTCCTGTTACGCACCTGTTTACTGATGACATGTAGCAGGTACTAATAGAGGCAAGAAAGCCAGCTACTAGAAAGCCATATGTTAGCAAATGGAAAGGGTTTTCTAGTTGGTGCCAACAACATAACCAGCACCCATTCAGGTCTAGTTGTTTTATGGTTTTACAACATTTGTGTGTTACTATCCCATGACCTTTCTTATTCCTCTGTCAATGTTAATTTATCAAAGATGAATAAAACAAAATCCACGTCAGCAGAACCAGCAGTAAAGAATCCAATATTAAGTGTTTTATTAACATCCACTTTTCGTTCAAGGAAACTGAACTTCTTCAGACAAACATCAAAAGGTAACAAATGTAAAAAAACTCCTTAAATACACAATTAACAACACATGGTACATTTGAATGGACCAACCAACTATTTAAAACTCACTGACATCAATGTGTGGGAAAAAGCTGATCTCAAAGCTTCTTAAAGAGCTACTACATACAAAAGTCAGATATTTACAGATTGTGTTTTGAAATCAAACAACTAACCAAAATAAAATAAAAAAATATAGATGAAAATGTGTCTAAACATAAAACATTTAAAACCAAAAAAAACAAAACATAATGGAACCAATTTAATAACGAAAAATAAGAAGTAAAACATAAAAAATAATGAGTCATAAATGAAAAATAAAAATAAAAAGTGATAAAATTACCTCTGCATGCTTCTGAGTTTCAAAATGCAAGCTAAACTTACTCTGTCATTAAGACCTGGAGGTCTATATGAACAGAGTTTCAGCTGCCAAATCACTTCTAGGCGCTCTAATAGTAATTGAAAAGGACCCCCCCCCCTGATGTCAAAGGGAACCTGTCCTAACACCCTAAAAGTAAAACTGTGCTGAGGGTGGTCATTGACATGTTTCGCCAAAGAGTTTTCACACTTATTTTTCCTGATACAATATAAATGCTCATAGATTCTTTCGTTAAAACCTCTGTCAGTCTTGCCCACTTAAAACGCTGGGCAAGACTGGCAGCAAGCTAAATAAACAACCGATCGAGATTTACAGTTGAATCTACCAACAGTGGAGAAAGAAGACCCAGCAATTTTAAATCTCGAACCAGTGGCAATGTGCCTGCACATGTTGCAACTCTCACATTTGAAAGTGCCCTCTACTCTAACAAGAGTGTCCTTTTTTGTTTCTAGTATCTGTTTGAGGTTGTCACCCCTCCTGTATATAAAACTAGGCAAAGTACCAAACCTGGCTTGTAAGGCATCGTCACACCAGAAAATACTCCAGTTCTTGACAAACACCTCCTTGATTAAGTGAGTCTCACCACTATAATTAGTGATGAAAGAAATAGAAGTGTCGACTTTCTTGTTGTCTACAAAGGCTTCAGGCATGACTGGGGGTGGATGTTCTAATGGACAACTTGTGAACAAACTGCTTTGTAAAATAGGTTTATAAACACCCCCATACCTTTTAGTCTGGACCTCAGTAACCAGGTCGTGAATAAACTTATCTGGGTAACCTCTGTGTAGAAACAATCCCTCAATAAACTCACATTCTTCTAAAAAGGGTTCATCGTCAGTTACCATTCGAGCAGCGCGCACAAGTTGCCCCTTAACTACCCCTCTTTTTTGGTGCCCAGGGTGGGCACAAGTAAAGTGTAACATGGTGTTAGAATAAGAATTCTTACAAAATATTTTGGCCTTAAAGCTACCAGCAGAAATGTCTTTGTATAAGTCTACATCCAGATAAGAAATTCTAGAATCAGACTCTACAAATGTGAAATTCAAAAAAGACGTGCTGGAATTGAGATGGTCCATGAAAGTCCCCACATCATTAGTTGAACCTTCTGTCAATATAAAGATGTTGTCCAAAAATCTGGTGTAAAAATCGATTTTGAACTGACCGTTGTGATTACCAAAGACATATCTGTGTTCCCATTCAGCCATTACGATGTTGGCAAAACTGGCCCCTACTGGTGAGCCCATGGCTACACCAGTCTTCTGTAAATATATCTCCCCCCCAAATGTTACAAAGTTGAACTTCAAGATGACGTCTAACAATTCCTGCACCAATCTGATTTCTACACTGCTAGCGTTATGATGCAATAAACGGTCGGTGACCCAGTCGATCCCTGTAGCATGAGGGATAGACGTATAAAGGTCTTTTAGGTCTATTGTCAAAAATCTATGACCTCACTTGAATTCTAAAGCACCCATGGCTTTTAAAAAAGCCCAAGAGTCTTTACAGATGTGTGTTTCCTTTTCAACTTATTTTTCCAGTATATTGTCCACGTATTTGGCTATCGGGTAAGTGATTGAACCCCTAGCATTAACCAATAGCCTCTTGGGAGGGTTGTACACATCTTTGTGGATCTTGGGTAATCCGAAAACTGTTGGAATCTTGGGAAAAGAAACAGTCAAATATTTCAACACATCTTGTTCTATAACATTTTCTAAAAACAAATCATTCAAGAAAACATGGATGCATCTATACGCTGCATTCAATTCGTTAATGCTAGACAGTGTATAAGCATCCTACAATAACATATGGGTAAGACAGTTTTCATAATGACAAGTGTCCATTAGTACTAAACCACCCCCCTTGTCAGGTTTAAGAACCCTGACAGGTAAACTTTTTAAAGTGTCCAACAAGTCAACTTTGTCATCAGTCAAGTTTTTGTTCGGAAGTGTCCTACAACAGTTGACTACGTTTCTAATTTCGGTTTCACACAAATGTGCATTCAATTCGTTAATGCTAGACAGTGTATAAGCATCCTGCAATAACATATGGGTAAGACAGTTTGACAAGTGTCCATTAGTACTAAACCACCCCCCTTGTCAGGTTTAAGAACCCTGACAGGTAAACATTTTAAAGTGTCCAACAAGTCAACTTCGTCATCAGTCAAGTTTTTGTTCGGAAGTGTCCTACAACAGTTGACTACGTTTCTAATTTCGGTTTCACACAAATGTTCAAATAAAAAAAGTAAAGGGTGGATAGGGGGGTTGAATGTACTTGGAACTCTCAAAGTTTTTTTGTCTAAAACAGCGTTACCAAAAATTAACAATAAATTCAACTTACGTATAAACAACTTTAAATCAAGCAATGTGTGTGCTAGATTAAAATGTCTCCATGGAACAAAAGTGAGACCTTTTGAAAATAAATCAGACATCTCCACAGTGATTGTAAAACTCGAATAGTTGTAAACAAAAAAATCTCCAAAACTGTTACTAATAATGTCAGGTTTTGTCCTTCTCATTACTTCTGAAAAGGCTTCTTGCTGTTGTTCCTGTGATAGCTCCTCGTGTTAAAAAACCTCTGATGGTTCTGTCCCCGGTTCGAGGAAAAAGACGGTGTAGAATGAGAAACCTCCTCATCCCTACCACCATCAGTTACAAAATTTTCTGTTGGAACAACATCCTCCACATCCTCTCCAGTGGCCGGCCTACTAGGTCTAGCTGTCTGCCTCATAACCCCATGAGTCAGGTTGACAGGAGCACCTAGACTGTCGCCAACACTCTGAGAATGGGGGGGGGGTATGCAGTTTGTTTATTGTATGCATACATGTCTCTTTTCAGTTTTTTCATTTTCATCTCCATATTACGAGATATCTGTTGGTCTATGGTCGAAAAAATTTGTTTATACTCATAATTATACCTGTTAAAGTCTACATGTGACTTAATATCGGTATCCAAAATTTCAATTTCAGCACTCAACTGATCTATAAATTTCTGATAAAATTTGGCCATTAAGTCCATTAACTCATGTCCATGTCCATCAAACAAACTAATCAGTTCACTATGGAACTCTGAACCAGCTGCCAGTCCAGTGGCGTACTGCCAAGAGTGCAAGCCCTTTGGCACAATCCCCACTTTTTTACATTCATTAAAATAGGAAATCTCTAACTGAAGCTTCTTTACCTTTAAAGATTTGTGGTCCAAGGTCTTCAAAAAGTCCACTAAAGGAGCTTCTGATGTCCCTGTGTCAATAGACACAAACCTGTTCCTGTTCTCAAAAACTGGGAGTTGCTCATTCAACCAAGATGTAACATTCAGTGAGTCTCCAGTTCGCCTCAGAGATGAACTGGTCCTGGGACATTCACCGGTAGGTCTGGGATGTACAGGAACCCTTGAAACAGTTGAGGTGGAACTTCCACTGTCCTCACAGTCATTCAACCCATCACTGGTGTCAGCTGACGCCTCAGAAGCCAAACCAACTCCAAGAACATCTTCCGCCAAATTGTCAGCATTTCCCTTGACTGCTACTAGCCCATCCAAACGTTGGGAAAGCACACCAATCCTTTCATTGAGTTTTTTGACCATGTTAGTGAAAGAAGCCAGTGCAAAATTGTCCAAACAAGCACCTTCTTCCAATTCCATAAATGCTTCCAGTTGAATGCTACCGGTTAAAACTACTGGCAATGGATGCAAAACAAACTAACTGAAGCAACAGAAGTTGAAACAAACAAAGATGAATAAAACAAAATCCACGTCAGCAGAACCAGCAGCAAAGAATCCAATATTAAGTGTTTTATTAACATCCACTTTTCATTCAAGAAAACTGAACTTCTTCAGACAAACATCAGAAGGTAACAAATGTAAAAAAAACTCCTTAAATACACAATTAACAGCACATGGTACATTTGAATGGACCAACCAACTGGTTAAAACTCGCTGACAAATGTGTGGGAAAAAGCTGATCTCAAAGCTTCTTAAAGAGCTACTACATATTGAGAATATCAGGGCTATGCCTAATGGTATGAAATGTTACTCGAATTATAAGGTTTTTCTTATTTGTGAGTTACTTGGTATCATCCTTGATAATAATGTGTTTATGTTTGGTAATGACTATTACTTGCAGAAAGTTGGCATGGCTATGGGTACGTCTTGTGCCAGTAGCTACTCCAACTTAGCTTTAGCTCAATGGGAGTCTGAAATAGGGATTTTAGCTCATCCTAGGGTGCTTTGGTATAGACATTTCGTTGACGATGTTTTTTTGTTATGGGAAGGTGATGGGACTAGTCAATCTGAATTTATAGAGTGGTTGCATTCTACCACTTCATTTTTGAGATTTACGTATGAATATTCAGTGGAAAAGGTAAGCTTCTTAGATGTTTATATTAATAGGAAAGATATAGGTGGCTTTAAAGCATCTCTATATAGGAAAAAGATTAGAAAAAATACTTTATTACATAAAGGTAGTATGCTTCCATGGTATGTGTTCAGGAATGTGCTCAAAGGTCAATTCCTTAGGATGATGAGAATACATAGTGATGAATGTGATTTGTTACAAGCTTTTAATACTTTGAAAATGGACTTTCTCAGCAGGGGATATTCTGAGAGAGAAGTTAATAACTGCATAGACCAAGTTATGAAAGAAAGGCATAGCATATGTAAACCTTATTTTTCAGAAAAATCGTACCCAGATGCGGTTGAGTCATCGGAAAGTAACAAGATGAATATGAGGTTTTTGTTAACCTATGCAAGTGATGTCAATATATTCTGTGAGGTTATTAGGAAACATTGGAATATTCTATACTCAGATAATAAGTTGAGAGAATGTATTTCTCAGACTCCACTGTTCTCTTTTAGGAATAACTTGTCTTTAAAGAAACAACGTTGCTATAGTAAAGATGATGTTGTAGTACTAGAATCACAACGTAAGGGTACATATCCATGTAGACATTGCCGTGTCTGTAAATTTCTATATAGTGCCCCCCAGTTTAGACATCCCTTTCATGACTGCTTTGTTGAGTTTCCTTTTTATGCTGATTGCACCAGTCGTAATTTAATTTATTACTGTTTCTGTACAGTTTGTTATGTTTTCTATGTTGGTAAGACCAACAGGTCCTTTAGAGAACATATGTTAGAGCATCTTAGGGACATCAGTAATATGAAGAATACTAATGCATTAGCTAAACATGTAGAATGCAATGGTATAAATCATGAATTTAAGTTTTTTGTATTGGAATTAATTAATGAAGGCAAGAAAGGTGGTGATATATGTAATATGACCAAGGCCATTGAGCAAAAATGGATCATCTTTTTTAAAGCTGATACATATCCAGCTATCAATGATATGGTTTCTTTGAAACCATTTTTACGTCAGAGATGTTTGAAACATTAACTTACTGATTTATAGCTTTTACATGCTTTTTTATATATGTTGTTTTGCTTTAAATGCAACAAGATAGTTAATTAGTATGGCATTCTCATTGGTGCATAGTTTTTTAAATATTGACTGTTTTATAAAATGTTTGTCTGATGAAGCTGTTGTTTGAGTGACCGCGAAAGCGCTAACCTGTTGTAATTAAATTAGTTGCCTTTTTCTGCTCTGTCGAAGTGTTTTTTTATCTTTTTTAACCCTAGAACTATCCCTTCTTTTATGCCTAAAGTGGTATCCAAGTTTACTGTAAGTCAGACTATACATCTCCCCATTTTCTTTGCTGATCTTAAAAATGAGGGAGGAAGGATACTCCATAGCTTGGGTACTATCTTGACAGAACTAAATCTTTCATATCTTCAGATCAATTATTTATTTCTTGTGAAGCTAAGAAGCATGGGCAACCTTTGTCAAAGCAGACTATTTCCAAATGGTGTCTAAGGCTATTACCTGTTGTTATACTCACCATAACAAGTTTATTCCAGGTAGGGGTAAGGTCCACTCTACCAAGGCCTTGGCTTCATCTATGGCTTTTTGGAAAAAGTTGGATTCTAGAAATTTTTCTGAAGCTGTTACTTGGTCCTCTGTACATACTTTTACAAAGTACTATAAGCTTAATTCCTTCTCTAGGTGCAGATCAAGTTTTGCTATGACCATTCTCCAACCACCTCCCAAACATAGTTAGCTATGGTAATCTGCCCATATAACTAAGATCAGTACGATGAACATAGTATAGTTGTGTAAGATGAACATAACAGTAGATCTTTGAATGATCACTCCTGCAGTAGCCTCTTCCTCCCTCATCCCTCTTGGGTTTTTTGGGGTTTTTTAGGCCAGATTTTGAATATTTATTTATTTGTTTGTTCCTAGTGTAGTCCTTTCAGGGCACAGCCTCCTTCTCTCTGATGGCAGGAAGGCTACTAAATGCTTTGTGCTCATACATTTCTTTCAGTCTTCTCAGCTTGAGCTGCTTGACAATTTGGGCACATGGAATGCCCTGAAGGTTTGGAAGCTGGCCGGCTAGTATATCCTTGGCAGAATATAACACATATTCCTAAAACCACTGCAGCAGTGACCATTCAAACATCTACCATCTGATAAGTTCAACTTGTACAATTGCACTTTCATCTCCTTAACTCATATGCTTCAGTTGAATCTAACTAGAGCTTTGCTTACATGGATTTTGTTTCAGCTGGTACCTCATTTCATAGGCCTTTAACTGTAAAAGTCATGGCTTCTTTAAAGTGTCTGACAGGGACTAAATGTTTGTATACTGTTCCTTTATAAGAATATATCTGCAATATCTTATGTTACTAATACATTCCCATGCATCTATAGCGATTATCTATTAACAAACTATGTCTTGCATGGTGTTTGATTTGGGCTATCAGTGTTAATTTTGGAGTTAATATTTAACAGTGCTTCACGAGAACACATTTGTGTACATTGGCAGTTCCAGTGATATAAATGGAATATTTCCAAGTTCATTTATTTAGCAAGAGAAAGTTTAATTGTTAATTTTTATGGCTGAATTAACATTGCCAGTGTTTCATATACTGCTTTCATGAAATAGACCTATATGCAAATTAGAGGTGGTTAACAAAACATTATTTTTACGGCAGACATACTGATACATCTCAACTGTACCTTATTATGAGGAACATTACTCCTTTCAGGCCTTAAAGATTGCATGTTACAGTCTGTTCCACATTAAAACTGTCACACATTCATTGTTAAATATTTTTAACAAATACCCATGGCAAATAATACTTAGTCATATTAATTTATCAGAAGAACAACAACTTTTTGTAAGTGCAAAGTAGTAGCTTTTAACCGTGCTTCCTAGTTGAAGTTGTAAGTGTTGTACTTTTTGCCCATCTGTTCCACATTGTGAGATGTACTGTTTCACATTTTGGAAATGGAAGGCTGAGCACAGGTTTCAACCCAACTACAGCACTGTTTCCCTGCTTTCACATCTAGGTCTCAAATTTGACCAGTTAAATTCATGAAGTAATAGTCATCTCAGGATAAAAGCAAGGTCTGTGTGAGCCCAGCATTTACAGCTAAAGAATCAGGTTAAAATGTTTAAAGATAACTGGTCCTTTGATACAGAGTCTCAGTGATCACTTGTAACAGCAGAGACCCAGGAGCAGAAAGGAAGTGGGGTAATTGAGAGGCACACGGGGAGAAAGACTGGAACCCATTGTCAGCTTAGGGGCAGAGATGATTATCGATGTTACTATGGTGAAAATAACAACATTGAGCTTCTCTAAAGTAGGATAGGGTATCGTGAGCATTAACTCCATGTGTAATGTGTTTTCTGTGGTGTGTGTGTGTGTGTGTGTGTGTGTGTGTGTGTGTGTGTGTGTGTGTGTGTGTGTGTGTGTGTGTGTGTGTGTGTGTGTGTGTGTGTGTGCGCGTGCGCGGGCGCATGTCTGTGTTCATGCATGTATGTGGCTGATGGGAACAAGTGGGTACTGCTGGGAGGAATGTTACCAAGAGGTTACAGTGTATGTTGAAGTGCAGAAGCCCCAAGTAATTCTCACCTGTGGAGAAACCAAAGTTTTAAAAGAAATGCAGCAAGAGTATGGGGTGGTACAGCTGCTTTGCTGCACTTAACTGAGATGATTAACAGATTTGGTACAATGGAAAGCATACCGTACATATTGTGACTTGGCCTGGCTTGGACTCCTCTAGACAACCTAAGCCATACTGCATACAGGCTGTCTTATTATCCAGACAAATAAAAGGCAAGGTGGTCCAGAACTGTTTGTAAAAACCTAGTCAACCACAAAGTAGAATGGAGCAGGCAAATGTTTATATGAACACACCAAAATTTTATTGTAATCCAAGGTTAAAATTGTAGAATATCCAAATGTATAAGCGCTTTCGTCTCATTATAAATAAGTTAGAGAGACTTCATCAGTTGTTAAAACCATTAAAAATACTTTTTAAAATACTTCATGAATTTTAAAATCACCACCTATCCACTACTATATTAATAACTTAACAGTACATTTCAATAAATTTAAATGAATACATCCATGTGATAATAAATATAAATAAATACCTAAAATATTGGAGAACATATATAAGTATAAATAAATGCTCATTCAGACAATGTATATATAAATAAGTTTGTTACAATAAGAAAGTTACAAAGTGTATTTTAACGTCTAATCAGGGCTTTAATTTTCAAGAGACTACTAACGGACAAGTTATCATTAAGCCCTGGCCAATACATGGCGTTCAGTTTGATCTGACATCCTAGTTCCATTTTGTCGAGCTGGTAAGACCATGCTCCACCTCGTGCACTAATCATTACAGTGTCCAATAAAATGAATTTAAAAGCGTAGTCTGGGTAAGCCATAATGTGTTTTGCTAAGGTGTTCCCTTCCCATAAATCACGTACGTTTCTGAGATGTTCTCCTATTCTGTTTTTAAATTTGTGCTCAGTCTTGCTCACGTAAAAACATGGGCACAAATTACAAACAGCACAATATACAACTCTCTCAGTTGCACATGAAAATCTTCCTCTCAGCCAAATTCTAACTATTTTGATACAGCAGTTAATCAACAGAATGGACTGACTAGAGCAGTCAACGAGGTCACAATTTACTATTCACTCTAGACCAGGTGTATCTACAGATGTTAATGCAACATCGGATGGTTCTTCTGAGGACAACGTTGTACCGGGTACTTCACAACAGTTTAATGCAGCATTGACATCAACTATTGGTAACATTGACACACGAAGACAACCATCTTTATCTGGTGTAACCGTACCACCCCTTCGTTCTGACAATGCAAAATGAGGTAAATAATACAAATAGAGCTACAACATTGAATAATAATGTAGGTTCTAATGTACCTCAGTTATCAGACTGGTTAAAAAATGACGAATTAACATTTAACAAGGGAAGAAATGTTAATATGTGTTTGCAAGAGCAGTTGAATGAACTAGATTGTAACTTAGTTAAAATCAAGAAGTTACAAATGGATAATATGTTTTTCAATGAATGTCTGAAACAAAGAACTGTGCCAAAAGGTCTCCGTATGTGGCGCTACCCCCACTGGGTTGGTGGCAGGGTCGGACTTCCACTTGGAACTTATTGAACTGTTTGATAAGTTTGGCTTTGAATACAACTGGATAAGTTAATTACACAGAACTCTGCATTTACCAGTAAGAGGTTCAAATATTGTAGGATTTTTCATACAACAGATGAACAAATGTTACTTATTAAAACAAGAAAATTGAAAAAAACTGGTGAAGGACGAGAAAGATTATACTAACAACACAGCATACCCTCACCCCCCCTTCTCAGGAGTGGCAGTTTAATAAGGATAGAATGTCCAAGCTAATGGTAACAGCTACCCTAATGATGAAATCAACAGTTTGGCTCTGTCTGAAGATGATTTTTTAGACAAGGACGAATGTCCAGCTCTGAGACGTTTGGAGTGGATTATGAGCCAACAACGGAACCAACAATACCAACACAGGGTCAGCCACAAAATTACTAAACAGGGCGAGGAAGAGGTTACAACTGAAGTGTGAACAGGAATGGTTGGAGGGGGAAACAGAGAAACTAACTGTTGACATAGACCAGGATGGTCGATATCTTCTCCCACCTCTAAAACTATATAGTAATTCATAGAAGGACGTTAAGGTCTATCATTTTTCAGAAATAGAGCTGAACAAGACAATGTGTGACATTTTTTCTAAAGGTTTTACCTTTGTTCCTCATCAGTCATTTAATTTAGTCCATACATTGATGGATTTGAAACAGTATACTAGGAAACTTAACCTAAATGCCATGTTTAATAAGGTAGAGTCTGTGAAAGATCCATTTAAGATTTTGAGCATGTTTAATCCACCATTACACCCCACCCTAACTGTTTATGAGAGAATTTGTGAACTTGATTTACGTGACTTAAATAAAAATATCAACAGAGATGTTGGAACATCTACTACACAAGCTAATTTAAGTGTGAATGAAAATTTTGAACTTAAATTTCTTCTCCATAACAAAGGTACTAGGATTATGAAACCAGATAAGGGTGGGGGTACCGTCATTATGAATACAGTAGATTGCAACAATAAAATGTTTGAAATCTTAAATTCAGATGCATACACTATGAACTCCTTGAATGAAATGAACGGGGCCTACAGGAGAATCAAGAGCTTCATTCAGGACATGTTTATTGATGGCCTAGTATCCATCACAGAATTACACTATCTTTCTATAGAATACCGTATTACTCCCAGTATCTTTGGAGTTCCCAAAATTCATAAGGACATGTATCAACCACCAATGAGACCAGTTGTTGATGCAAGGGGCTCTATAACATACCCCCCTAGCGAAATATCTTGAGAAGGAGTTAAGTAAACATGTATGGAATGAAACTAGTGTATGTATAGATTCTTGGGGCTTTTTAAGAAAAATCAATAGTACTGGATATAAAAAAGACTATTTGTTAGTAACTATAGATGTGGTTAATTTGTATAGTATAATACCACATGACATTGGATTACATTGGTTTTGCGAATTTTTGCACTTAAAAGGGTTAAGACAGGACAAAATTAACCTATTTGAACAGATGTTAGACATTATTTTAAGGAATAATTTCATTTTCTTTGAAGGACAATATTTCCTTCAGAAGGAAGGAGTAGCAATGGGCTCCGCATGTGGGGGCCTACATGCAAATATTGTCATGTTGATGTGGGAGAAACTACACCTTAAAACTTCCAACTATTTTCAATATTGCAAAACATATATGTGTTACCTGGGTGACTTGTTTATATTATGGGAAGGGCCCAGAGTCGTCTTGGATAACTTTCTTGCATTTATCAATGAAACAACCAGTTTTTTGAGGTTTACACATACTGTCAGTGATACCCATATAGCATACTTGGATGTTCACTTAATAAAAGACGAAATTGAGAATAGATTTCTAGCTAGAATATTTCAAAAAGAAACCTACTCTAATAGTTTTTTACATTTCAGCAGTTGTTGTCCCTTTAAACAAAAGTGAGCTGTACTGAAAGGGCAATTTGTCTGTGCAGCCCGGATGATGACCCTTTGGGATGACAATGTTGAGGAATGCAACTTGCTGAAATGTATGTTTCTTAGAAGAGATTACCCTATTAGTCTAATTGATAAGATTATGCAGGAAGTTAATGACAAAAGACAATATGGGCACTTTACTCCCATTTTAGAAGACAGGAGCCAAAATGTTGAATACCAGATAAGTAACATAAATCAAAGAATTAATAGTGGAGATGGCAATAGGAATGAAGCCAACACTAATATAACCATGGTCACAACACCAGCGAACGAAAAGATTTACGAAAATAGTTTTTTGACTACTTTTAACAACAAAGCATACTATATTAAGAACATTTTAATAAAAATTGGGAAATTATTAGGAGTGACAAAGAAACGAGAGACATTTTGGGAGACGCTCCTATTAACATATATAAGAAAGGACAGTGTCTTAAAAATATGTTTGAAAGACGACAGGAAGAGTATCTTCAAGGACATATGCATAAATGTGGGAGATGCAAGTTCTGCCCGAACATTATGGAAATGAATAACTGTCACAATAAATGGAGTTAGAATTTTGCTGAGAGGTAGATTTTCATGTGCAACTGAGAGGGTTGTATATTGCGCTGTTTGTAATTTGTGCCCATGTTTTTACGTGGGCAAGACTGAGTACAAATTTAAAAACAGAATAGGAGAACATCTCAGAAACATATGTGATTTATGGGAAGGGAACACCTTAGCAAAACACATTATGGCTTACCCAGACTACGCTTTTAAATTCATTATATTGGACACTGTAATGATTAGTGCAAGAGGTGGAGCATGGTCCTACCAGCTCGACAAAATGGAACTAGGATGGCAGATCAAACTGAACGCCATGTATTGGCCAGGGCTTAATGATAACTTGTCCATTAGTAGTCTCTTGAAAATTAAAGCCCTGATTAGACGTTTAAATACACTTTGTAACTTTCTTAGTGTAACAAACTTATTTACATATACACTGTCTGAATGAGCATTTATTTATACTTATATATGTTCTCCAATATTTTAGATATTTATTTATATTTATTATCACATGGATGTATTTAAATTTATTGGAATGTACTGTTAAGTTATTAATATAGTAGTGAATAGGTGGTGATTTTAAAATTCATGAAGTATTTTAAAAAGTATTTTTAATGGTTTTAACAACTTTCATGGTGTCGTGGAAGTAATGACAATTTTAAGTATACTGTGGTTTTAAATGAAGGTGTGTTGACTGCTCTAGGATGTGATGTAATTTGAATTCCTTCTTTTCAATTTAGTGGGTGAAAGCAACTAATTGTATCTGATGAAGTCACTCTAACTTACTTAAAAACGAGACGAAAGCGCTTATACATTTGGATATTCTACAATTTTAACCTTGGATTACAATAAAATTTTGGTGTGTTCATATAAACATTTGCCTGCTCCATTCTACTTTGTGGTTGACTAGTGATTTCTGTTTGTTCACTTTCTTCGTGTTTGTAAAAACCTGACAACAGATTACACTTAAACAATATCTTTTTCTTCCCTTTCTTCCTATAACTGGCAAACCCTGCCATTGCAGGGTGTTAACCCATATTTTAATGCATCCACTATGATGGGTCAGTGCCTCCACAGTTTAAACGTGCTTTACTGATATCATTCTCTAAGTGTCTTCTCCAGACCTCCATATGAATATAGCCCCACTGTCCTTCTCAGTCCACTGACCAGTACATTTGAAAAAAATTTTGTACTGACAACTGTTCGACCAAGTCACCATATGGATTACTGGCTTGTGCCCATCATGGGTTTTGAAAGAGGTTTAACAGGATGCTGTATAGTGTGTTACTGACTGCAGTTATAGTAGCATCAAACAGGGTTAACTAGTTGGGGTTATGTTAAAGTTATGAAAAAGGCCTTTAAATCAGTCAACCTCTTTCTGATCATACGTAACCAAAAATGCATTTTTTTAAGTGTTTGAGTCTTTCTTGTATGATCTATTTTGAAATTTAAATATTTTTCTCATTAAAAATATTTGGAAAAAAAAACATTTGTTGATGGGGAGACTATTTGGTTTCAGAATTATCTAATGGACAGACTCTTGCAGATAATAATGAGTACTTCCCAAATGGATCTAGAAACCTTCAAATCAGAGTACCATGGTGCTCAATACTGCAAGAAATAATCATCTTGTCCTAGACCTACCATAATTGCATTTATCTAAACATGAAAGATGACCATATCCTGATGAATCTTGCTACCTTACATAAGATAGTACAATAAATGCAAAGAGAATTAATGTAATATGCTTTGGTAATGGCTGTTTTTAATAGTTAACCATAAGAAAACTAGAACAATGGTATTTGGACCCCCAGAAGATTAATGGCACTGATCAACATATACTTGTGTGGAGGATGACCGATATTTGATAGTATATTAAATACAGAGCTATTAATAGAAAGATGCAATGGAAAACAAGAAATAGTTAGCAATACCAAGCTTGAATATGGAGAATGTATTTGATGGAATTAAATGGTATTATTTGATTAAGCTTTTGCGTGTGTTGAGGTTTATAAAAGAATTCAGAAAATTGATTGTGGCAATATATTCAAACTCTAGAACCCATATATTTTGTTCTCCCTGACTTTATCTTGGGCAACCATTCAAGGGTGCCTTTTGTTGCCAGTATTATTTGCAGTAAATTTTGAAACATTGGCTATTATAATATGGAAATCTCATATTAATGAATACAAAATAGGAGTAAAGTGGCACCAGCTTATTGAGTTCTTTAAGTTTTTTCCTGAAGCTTAAAATATAACATACAGCATTTTATCCATGAGAAACACAGTAAGATAAAGATCCGGGCCACCAAATGGAGACAAATCTTTTTAATACCACAAAGATTAGCACTTTCATCTTGTAGCAAGACTTCTTTTTGATCTGAAGAAGTCTTGCTACAAGATGAAAGCGCTAATCTTTGTGGTATTAAAAAGATTTGTCTCCATTTGGTGGCCTGGATCTTTATCTTTCTGTGTTTGCCAAGTTTTTATTTTATTGTGTTATCCATGAGACTCACTTTGCCCTCCCTGCTGATTCATAAAACAAACTAAGGTGTCCCTTCACACTCAGACCATGCAAAATTTCAAAAGGTGAGAACTCAGTAGACAATCACGTTAGTCTAAAACCAGCCATGGAAGCATGCCCTCTAAAATAAAATAAATGAAATATAACAATATTGAATGGAATAACTAAAATAGAAGAAAGTGGGATGTAGTTGGCCATAGTGGAATTAAAGTCACAGCTCCAGGTACCTAGTGGCATAATCCACTACTACACAATTAAAATATTTACCTTTTTGCACTCATTGTTTTCATGAGTCCCAGAATGCCTCTGGTTACTCTCTGAAATGCTTCTTTACTGACAGTTGACGACATCAAAGATGATGTGGTTACTATTCTCTTTCTTTCTCTAGTGTTATATCCTTTTTGACAATGTGCATCAGTTCTTCAGTGGCCCATTACTTTGATTAGGTAAACAGAATTTTTGAATCAGACCTCATTTTAGTATTTTCTTTTTAAGAGATGCAAAAATGTGCATCATGGGGTCTGGCCCAATGTTGCTTACAGTGTGTTCCCAAAACTACCCCAAAAGTTACTTACACTGTGCTCTCATAACTACAAACGTTACTTATAGTGTGCTTCAAAACTACCCCAAAAGTTGCTTACAGTGTGCTCTCAAAACTACCAACTACTGAATAATTTGTCCCTCAAATCACCACTAAGAATCCACTTTCTCTACAACCCATTGCATCAGCACACAGCTTCTTTCTGACAATGAGAACCTGGGGTCCTTTTGACCACCTCCCTCATGTCCTCCAAGATGAGATCTGAGAGCTGTGTTTTATGAGCCTCTGCTTTATAACATTTAGATCTCTCTTTTCTTCCCCAGCATAGGTACATTCTCTCCTTTTCATAATACATTGTCTGCAGTGATTGTATTGCAATATTCTACCTTTTAGGAATCACTGGACTGACTCCCATTTCACCCCTTGATGAAGACACATTTCCATCCACCATTGAAGATGTGGGATTTATTGGCTATAATTCTGCTCCATCCCCCACCACAAAAATAAATA
>NC_056741.1:1294430920-1294438357 GCF_019279795.1 Protopterus annectens
TACCGTGTGCATTCATAAGATGAGGTGGTTATGTATTTGTACTGTGCATTAATAGCAGTATATACCATGTGCATTCATAAGATGAGCCGGTTATGTATTACTGTGCATTAATAGCAGTATATACCATGTGCATTCATAAGATGGGCTGGTTATGGATTTGTACTGTGCATTAATAACAGTATATACCATGTGCATTCATAAGATGAGCTGGTTATGGATTTGTACTGTGCATTAATAGCAGTATACACCATGTGCATTCATAAGATGGGCTGGTTATGTATTTGTACTGTGCATTAAGAGCAGTATATACCATGTGCATTCATAAGATGGGCTGGTTATGTATTCATACTGTGCATTAATAGCAGTATACACCATGTGCATTCATAAGATGAGCCGGTTATGTATTCGTACTGTGCATTAATAGCAGTATATACCATGTGCATTCATAAGATGGGCTGGTTATGTATTCATACTGTGCATTAATAGCAGTATATACCATGTGCATTCATAAGATGGGCTGGTTATGTATTCATACTGTGCATTAATAGCAGTATATACCATGTGCATTCATAAGATGGGCTGGTTATGTATTTGTACTGTGCATTAATAGCAGTATATACCATGTGCATTCATAAGATGGGCTGGTTATGGATTTGTACTGTGCATTAATAGCAGTATATACCATGTGCATTCATAAGATGAGCTGGTTATGGATTTGTACTGTGCACTAATAGCAGTATATACCATGTGCATTCATAAGATGAGCTGGTTATGGATTTGTACTGTGCATTAATAGCAGTATATACCATGTGCATTCATAAGATGGGCTGGTTATGTATTTGTACTGTGCACTAATAGCAGTATATACCATGTGCATTCATAAGATGAGCTGGTTATAGATTTGTACTGTGCACTAATAGCAGTATATACCATGTGCATTCATAAGATGAGCTGGTTATGGATTTGTACTGTGCACTAATAGCAGTTTATACCATGTGCATTCATAAGATGAGCTGGTTATGGATTTGTACTGTGCATTAATAGCAGTATATACCATGTGCATTCATAAGATGAGCTGGTTATGGATTTGTACTGTGCATTAATAGCAGTATATACCATGTGCATTCATAAGATGAGCTGGTTTTGGATTTGTACTGTGCACTAATAGCAGTATATACCATGTGCATTCATAAGATGAGCTGGTTATGGATTTGTACTGTGCATTAATAGCAGTATATACCATGTGCATTCATAAGATGAGCTGGTTATGGATTTGTACTGTGCATTAATAGCAGTATATACCATGTGCATTCATAAGATGAGGTGGTTATGTATTTGTACTGTGCATTAATAGCGGTATATACCATGTGCATTCATAAGATGGGCTGGTTATGTATTCGTACTGTGGATTAATAGCAGTATATACCATGTGCATTCATAAGATGGGCTGGTTATGGATTTGTACTGTGTATTAATAGCAGTATATACCATGTGCATTCATAAGATGAGCTGGTTATGGATTTGTACTGTGCATTAATAGCAGTATATACCATGTGCATTCATAAGATGGGCTGGTTATGTATTTGTACTGTGCATTAATAGCAGTATATACCATGTGCATTCATAAGATGGGCTGGTTATGTATTTGTACTGTGCATTAATAGCAGTATATACTATGTGCATTCATAAAATGAGCTGGTTATGTATTTGTACTATGCATTAATAGCAGTATATACCATGTGCATTCATCAGATGAGCTAGTTATGTATTTGTGCTGTGCATTAATAGCAGTATATACCATGTGCATTCATAAGATGAGCTGGTTATGTATTTGTACTGTGCATTAATAGCAGTATATACCATGTGCATTCATAAGATGAGATGGTTATGTATTTGTACTGTGCATTAATAGCAGTATATACCATGTGCATTCATAAGATGGGCTGGTTATGTATTTGTACTGTGCATTAATAGCAGTATATACCATGTGCATTCATAAGATGGGCTGGTTATGTATTCGTACTGTGCATTAATAGCAGTATATACCATGTGCATTCATAAGATGGGCTGGTTATGTATTCGTACTGTGCATTAATAGCAGTATATACCATGTGCATTCATAAGATGGGCTGGTTATGTATTTGTACTGTGCATTAATAGCAGTATATACCATGTGCATTCATAAGATGGGCTGGTTATGTATTTGTACTGAGCATTAATAGCAGTATATACCATGTGCATTCATAAGATGGGCTGGTTATGTATTCGTACTGTGCATTAATAGCAGTATATACCATGTGCATTCATAAGATGGGCTGGTTATGTATTCGTACTGTGCATTAATAGCAGTATATACCATGTGCATTCATAAGATGGGCTGGTTATGTATTCGTACTGTGCATTAATATCAGTATATACCATGTGCATTCATAAGATGAGCTGGTTATGGATTTGTACTGTGCATTAATAGCGGTATATACCGTGTGCATTCATAAGATGAGGTGGTTATGTATTTGTACTGTGCATTAATAGCGGTATATACCATGTGCATTCATAAGATGGGCTGGTTATGTATTCGTACTGTGCATTAATAGCAGTATATACCATGTGCATTCATAAGATGGGCTGGTTATGGATTTGTACTGTGCATTAATAACAGTATATACCATGTGCATTCATAAGATGAGCTGGTTATGGATTTGTACTGTGCATTAATAGCAGTATACACCATGTGCATTCATAAGATGGGCTGGTTATGTATTTGTACTGTGCATTAAGAGCAGTATATACCATGTGCATTCATAAGATGGGCTGGTTATGTATTCATACTGTGCATTAATAGCAGTATATACCATGTGCATTCATAAGATGGGCTGGTTATGTATTCGTACTGTGCATTAATAGCAGTATATACCATGTGCATTCATAAGATGGGCTGGTTATGTATTCATACTGTGCATTAATAGCAGTATATACCATGTGCATTCATAAGATGGGCTGGTTATGTATTCATACTGTGCATTAATAGCAGTATATACCATGTGCATTCATAAGATGGGCTGGTTATGTATTTGTACTGTGCATTAATAGCAGTATATACCATGTGCATTCATAAGATGGGCTGGTTATGGATTTGTACTGTGCATTAATAGCAGTATATACCATGTGCATTCATAAGATGAGCTGGTTATGGATTTGTACTGTGCACTAATAGCAGTATATACCATGTGCATTCATAAGATGAGCTGGTTATGGATTTGTACTGTGCATTAATAGCAGTATATACCATGTGCATTCATAAGATGGGCTGGTTATGTATTTGTACTGTGCACTAATAGCAGTATATACCATGTGCATTCATAAGATGAGCTGGTTATAGATTTGTACTGTGCACTAATAGCAGTATATACCATGTGCATTCATAAGATGAGCTGGTTATGGATTTGTACTGTGCACTAATAGCAGTTTATACCATGTGCATTCATAAGATGAGCTGGTTATGGATTTGTACTGTGCATTAATAGCAGTATATACCATGTGCATTCATAAGATGAGCTGGTTATGGATTTGTACTGTGCATTAATAGCAGTATATACCATGTGCATTCATAAGATGAGCTGGTTTTGGATTTGTACTGTGCACTAATAGCAGTATATACCATGTGCATTCATAAGATGAGCTGGTTATGGATTTGTACTGTGCATTAATAGCAGTATATACCATGTGCATTCATAAGATGAGCTGGTTATGGATTTGTACTGTGCATTAATAGCAGTATATACCATGTGCATTCATAAGATGAGGTGGTTATGTATTTGTACTGTGCATTAATAGCGGTATATACCATGTGCATTCATAAGATGGGCTGGTTATGTATTCGTACTGTGGATTAATAGCAGTATATACCATGTGCATTCATAAGATGGGCTGGTTATGGATTTGTACTGTGCATTAATAGCAGTATATACCATGTGCATTCATAAGATGAGCTGGTTATGTATTTGTACTGTGTACTAATAGCAGTATATACCATGTGCATTCATAAGATGAGCTGGTTATGGATTTGTACTGTGCATTAATAGCAGTATATATATATATATATATATATATATATATATATATATATATATATATATATATATATATATATATATATATATATATATATATATATACATATATATATATATATATATATATATATATATATATATATATATATATTGAGGAGAAGCTTTATATTAGAGGACAACATAGACAGCAGGATTTTAGTATTGTCTGTGCATAAAAGGAGTACAGTAAAGAATTTGGAAAGAAACCGTATTATACAAGAAAAAAGTATGATGCAGCATGGCTATTGTTATATGACATCCAGAACAACACAGTGCTAGATGAACTAGTAAGTTTCATAAACTTGTGAGCAAATGAAGAAATGGAAGACAATGCAAAGGAGACCCAGGTTTGCAGATGGAACTGATTCTCATTGTTTCAGTCTGTAATATTTAGAAAACAAAAATTAAAACATTTTATATATATATATATATATATATATATATATATATATATATATATATATATATTCACTTCATAGTCTCAAAATACTGAAACATCGAATTTCACTATCTCAAAACTATGAAACCGAATCCACAAAACACCGAAACTACAAAACCTGTAGCCCAAAACTGCCAAATTCAAAACACCGAACAAACTGCATACACTACACCATACATACACCACAACACCCACATCACAATATAAACAAACAAAAACTACACAGATACACAACATAAAAGTATGAAAAGCACAGAAACAGTTCCAGTTAAAAGTCACGATCCACAATTTATTTTCTATACTTCAAACAGCAGAAAAGTCACTGGTTTAGCGCTTTCATCTACGAGATGTAGACTTCGTCAGAACAACCTCTCCTAATAATAATAGTGCTTATATAGCATTAAAAAAGGCGCCAAATTCATTAATTATATCAATCAGCCATAGTACAGCTTAAAGTTACAGATACATTCAAAAATGCACTCATAATACTAAATACAATAATTAATTAAGCATTTGTTAAAAACTGTCATTACTAGAGTTTTATAAACTTTTACATAAAAATCATGTGAATTACTTTATACAATAAACTTAAAATGCTGAACATACAAAAAAATGATCACTATGCTAATACTACATATGAATACCTAGCCTACAAGTGCTGTTAAAAATTCCAAACTAGTAAGGCATGTGTGATCCTGATGGTAAAGTGCTAGTCTAAAATTAATACACCAAAATTGATATAGTTTGTTCATAACAGTTAATATAAGACATATACTAGGGTAATTTCTTAGTAGATGTAAAAGTATTTACTTATTGTAATAACCTAACAAAAATAGTACAAAAATGTATAAAAAATATGAATTTAAATTTACATATACAATAGGTTAGATTAATTCCTATCACTATGAAAATTGATTAATTCTTTATCACTTTGGCATTAATTTCCTTGACACTTATATAAACTCTGATGGCCACCAATTTCAGTCCAGAATATTTAGAAAAGAGACCTTCTGTAATAGCTATCTTGAATACAACAGCAATCACCCATATGCCCAGAAAAAAAGCATTATTAAAGGGCAGTCAATTAGAGTTGCTAGGATGACCACGGTCAAGGATAATTTCCTTAAGGAAATGCACTTTGTAAAGAAATTATTTATAGATAGAGGTTATCCAGAAGAGTTGGTTCAGGATGTCACCAAGTATGTTATCCAAGAATGGGGGAAAAAATATACTCCAGTGTTGGGTGTAGGACCATCTAAAACACCCACTGATAATAAGAACAATACTTATAAGATGATGGGTGAAGGCCAAAACTTCCAAAAAGCTTGCATAGTAAAATATGGCAAGCAGGCTAATCAAGTTAAACAGATCATAGGAAAAAATTGGAATATTATCACTAGTGATGATGGAATCAGTGATAAGCTGGGAGAAAAGCCTATTTATGTATATAAAACTGACCAGAATTTAAAGAGTATACTAGAAACAAGAATGAATAAAATGAATAATAGTAATATACTTTCTGGCAAAAGAGGTACCACTAAATGCGGCCATTGTAAACAGTGCAGTAGTATCACTACAACAGAGAGTGTGATATTGGATAATATTATACGAAGTAGGATATATTTTGTTAAAGGGAATTGTCAAACCCAGCACCTTATTTATTTAGCAGTATGCTCATCTTGTGGGTACTTTTACGTAGGCAAAACGGATAGGAGATTAAGAGAAAGAATTTATGACCATCGGTATTGCATACGTAAAAAGGACAATAATAATGCATTGTCTAGGCATTTAATTAGTAATCCCAATTGTATTGGATTCTTGTTTGGAATCCTTGAAGTGATAAAAAATAATCCTGGGGGGGGGAGACATTAAGGGTCTAGTAGCAGAGAAAGAGATAAAATGGCAAATCAGGTTAAATGCTGCTATACCCCCAGGATTAAATGACTGTATACCCACCAAGCCCCTCATAAAGAATTAATCAATTTTCATAGTGATAGGAATTAATCTAACCTATTGTATATGTAAATTTAAATTCATATTTTTTATACATTTTTGTACTATTTTTGTTAGGTTATTACAATAAGTAAATACTTTTACATCTACTAAGAAATTACCCTAGTATATGTCTTATATTAACTGTTATGAACAAACTATATCAATTTTGGTGTATTAATTTTAGACTAGCACTTTACCATCAGGATCACACATGCCTTACTAGTTTGGAATTTTTAACAGCACTTGTAGGCTAGGTATTCATATGTAGTATTAGCATAGTGATCATTTTTTTGTATGTTCAGCATTTTAAGTTTATTGTATAAAGTAATTCACATGATTTTTATGTAAAAGTTTATAAAACTCTAGTAATGACAGTTTTTAACAAATGCTTAATTAATTATTGTATTTAGTATTATGAGTGCATTTTTGAATGTATCTGTAACTTTAAGCTGTACTACGGCTGATTGATATAATTAATGAATTTGGCGCCTTTTTTAATGCTATATAAGCACTATTATTATTAGGAGAGGTTGTTCTGATGAAGTCTACATCTCGTAGATGAAAGCGCTAAACCAGTGACTTTTTCTGCTGTTTGAAGTATAGAAAATAAATTGTGGATCGTGACTTTTAACTGGAACTGTTTCTGTGCTTTTCATACTTTTATGCTGTCGTGAGTTCCAGTTTGCCTTAATTTGTTTGTTGGAGGTCATGGATTCCATTGGAGAGATGTCTGACAATTCCTCACCGGTCAGACGTGAGGAAGTAGATAAAATCCATTCTGAGCTGGTAATCATTAAAGGTGAGATTACCAGATTGCTCGAATTGATGACGCCGGCATGTACGCAGCATCCAGGGGGCATTCCTATTACGGGGATCGGTATGATGACATCA
>NC_056741.1:1294438857-1294454051 GCF_019279795.1 Protopterus annectens
TTTAACAAAAACATAAATTACCGCAGCATGCCACCTTGGCTCTTCCCACAAAAGACAAACATCTTCTGTGTAACACTTGGGGATGTCAGACTGAGTTAAAAGTGAACAAACAAAATGCCACAGTAGCATGTTTAAACTTGATGCTGTCAGATGTATAGGCACTGTGCCTCCTTACCTATCTCTCAAAGACAAGTCATCTAAATACCTCTAACATCTGATTGTGAATAAAGTAAAAAAAAAAATAGTGATCACAGTAATCCTGTTGAAGATGTTGCTCCTAGACAGTACACTGCCTCCAGAGAAACTCTAGCAACCTTCTAATCAAATCTCTGAGGTCTAATTGTAAGGAAAGTTAAAGAAATAGCAACCAGATTATCCCCAGTCTCCAAATAAGCTATAAACTCTATAACCCTTCTGTGCACGCATCTGTGCAGACTAGGTGAGGCCTAGAGCAGAAGTTTGACTATGAGGCCTTCCTACTGGGCCTGTCTCAAAATCCTGTCATACAGTTGGAGGACTGGGTGTCACCAGACCCCAAGAAAATGTAAGGGTCTACATGCTCTGTGATGCACTTTCTGCCTTATTTTTGAAAGATAACTAATTGTTAACTGTTTTCTTTTACTGCTATCCAAGGGAGTTATGAATGTGCCTGCCAAAATCGTGCATGTCCACAGATAAAACTGGCAGTTTACTTTATATTGACACTGTTCCTGGTAAACCAGGTCTAGCATAAGACACACATACAGACACACCCCTCGGTGAATGCAAAATTAAAACTAATAAAACAAAACAAAAAAATCCCACATCCCCTGCTAATTTTATATACTAACTGTACGACTGCATAATATAGGGGAAAGGATATATTTCCCATCCCCCAGAATGATGTAGTCTTGCACACCTGTCGACCAAATACTGCGGACTAATCAGATGTAGACCAAACTTAGTTTATATATATATATATATATATATATATATATATATATATATATCTATATATAGTTGTACAGTAAGTATACACACACACACACACACACACACACACACACACACACACATATATATATATATATATATATATATATATATATATATATATATATTGCACGTATGTATATACCTTTCACTTGTTCCATTTAATTTACTAAAATTTAATATTACTCCCATAAATTTACCTTTTTTGAAAAAAACAAAGCATCACAAAATATTTGTACAGACCAAATTATAAAATCAGCATATATTCCATACAGCACCCTTCTATAAAACACAAAGAAGTATTCATCAAATTTGAATAAAACCAGGAAATTCTCCAGTCACAGAGGTAATGCACTTATATCTTTTTCCCTACTGGTTACTTACAGCTTGATTGTTATAGACATTAGAAATGCTAAAAGGAAGTAGCTACTACTGTAACTGAATCAAAACTAGAAGCAGATTAGTAAGATTAACACATAAAAACATTTAAACAGTTTATAGTAAGATTAACGCATAAATATGTTTAAACATTTTCACTCAAAATAGATACATTTCCCTTTAAACTTGATAAACACATATACATAGTGACAAATGTAAATAATTATTTATAATTATTTTTGGAAGACATTCAGTTTATCAAAGAAACTACTGCGCTAAAGCAACTGTTTATCACAGGCATTTTTTTTTAAATTGTAAGCCTCTTCAAACTACAACAAAGAAGATATCTATTTATCTATATACAATTACACATGTTTTGGACAACATCAGTTTAGTCAGCTGCTTTTGATCAATTAAACAGCTAGTCGGCAGGGGTCCGAGATCACACAAATCTTGGGGTTTGGGAGTATTCCCTTTCCCTGACTTTGTGCAGTCTCAGAGTTAGTATAAATAATTAGCAGGAGGTGTGGGGCATAGCATCCCACATGGGGGTGCAAGTGGGCTTGCCCCATTCAAAAATATTTTTTTTGTTTTGAGTCTTGCTGTTTCACTCTGTCTCGGTGTCTCTCCAGTATCACTTCCATTCATTTATTTAAATAGCTGCACAACTGCGAGTGTTTAAATTAATGAAGAGCATGCTGAATGTTGACCCTCACTGAATACGGTAATGCATTGTTAGCTCTTCAATTCTGCATTACTGAGTGAATTGCATCTCGCTCAATAATCTCTTCTGTTATTTTCTTACTCATTTTGCAGTTTTGGCATGCAGCCTCTAATGAAAAAACACATGAAATGCTACTTTGTGGCACTACTGATTGACTGTAATCCTATGTGATTTACCAGGAAATCAAAAATGTTAAGAAGAACTGGAAAAAAACAAGAGATCAGCTCAGGGCCATGCAGTAGAGTCAGGGGTAGTGGAGAGATGGGTTTCTCCAACACATTATGTGCACTCATTTTCAGAAAATAGTTGGGACACTTACTGCATATTAAATCAGTTACAGCATTCTTCCAAAACACAAAGCAACCATTTGCTTTGGGGCAGAGGGTTGGAGGTTGACATCAGAGTTAAGGTTTTTGTCTCTCAGACACAAGGTACAGGGTTTGAGTTAAACCTTTGCAGAAATTGGCTAGGCTTAAAATGGCCCGCAAGGGTAGCTAGCCTAATACTTATGAACCTATGAGGTGCTCACTTACCAAAAAAGTACAAGCAGTACTTCAAAGGAAAGCAGGCACAAGCAAAAAATGAAAGTAAATAAATAAACAATTGCCCATGCCTTTCACCACACCACTTAAGTAATAAATACAAGGTCTCTGTATGGGCAGACAGCCAAGGGAGCCCGCAGGATTTTTTCCAGGGGGGTGCAAAACCCAGAGCCCCGCCCATGCAGCTCCGCCCACATAGCCACACCCCCACTGCCCCTCCCCCTACCCCACACAGCCCCGCCCCCACACAGTCCCTCACATACACACACACACATAGCCATTCCAGCAGTGTCCCATTACTTGGTTATTTCTCACCATTTGCCACAGACACTGTTCAAATCTATCAGTATGCATACTGTCTTATGCTTTACTTCTACAATGATTACAGATATTTGGATTTAATTCACAACTTTTATTTCAAATTTTATAGCAGAAACACTGCAGCACGCATTTCACATTTACTAAACAAAGCAACAGTCTTGCAATGAAAACAGACTTAGCATTAAAACTTCTCTGCTTTTGATACTCACATTGATGGAAACAGCATTGAAACCCACATTCAAAGAGAATGCATCTGGGCAGTGGCAGGTTAAGTTTACCTTTGGGCGTTTTCAAAGCATATCAAATGCACACATTTTAGGCCCATGCAAAAGTATGGTGATTCATGTTCCTGATGGGAGATAGGAAATTCACCCCGGGGATCACTTCTGTGGCTATGCTTGACAGTGGCACTGGAAAATAATTTTCTTGGGTGGCGAAAGCCAGGGTACCTTTGGTTAGGCTTGTATAGGCCCAATAGCCTAGTACCTACCTATGAAACTATAATTGAATTATATCCCTTGTACAGCACCTGCACCACCTGCTAGAGTGTATTTTAAATTTACAGTTTTGAAAATTTTCCAGTAAGCAGTGAAACAATTCAAAACATATGAACCAGTAATGACAAACTGCCTAGTTCAGAACATTTCAAACATAAAAGGCCACTCAAACTTCTATCATTATAATCCACCAATATTACTCCATATGCACAATCTCTGCACTCTGCAGAAGTCATCTGAATTCCACATTACAAAGATCTGAACCTAATGAAGAGATTGTTGCTATAAAACATACATTTCAGTGTTTCATCTACAAATGTAGTGCCCATTGCCCTAGAAGAATAAATTGCCTATGTTACATTAAAAGAAATGGTATGCTGAACCTATTACAAGTATATTTAGACAGATCTTTGTTTTATGTTTGTATATGAGTTTGCCATTTGCATTTTCAGAAATCTGTTAAAAGGTGAGTTATATTTATGAATATGAGTTTATTAATAGTGGTAATTTAAAATGTAAGCTGAAGAGAATTACTGGAGACATTTATAAATAAGAGATTTATTTTATAGGTATAATTTAAATGCTAAACAGGGGGTATTATGATAGAAATATAATTCTTAGGACACTTATGAAGGAGAGTATAGTTGTTTTAGAGAAGCAGCGATATTCAGATATTATGTTAAAAAAAGGATCATAGGTTCAGAGGTAGGTACTAGGATGGCTGCCCTTGTGGGCTGCTTTAAGCCTGACCAATTCTTCTTTTTGTGAATTGTAATTGTCAAATTAACCTACACCATTTGACTGGACACTGGCCTTAGCCATCCTATGATTGCTAATTAATTATATATTAGCCCTAATGAGAATAACTGGGATCATACTGTAGATAATTTGAGACAAACCATGCATGAGATAAAGCATTTAGGAGATGCCTGTCTCCATTAGTAGTGTAGGGGCAGTCCTGCAGTAAATTTTCTGTTTCCCATTCATAGATCCATCTGTGCATGAATATGGACAAGGATGACCCTTGTTTTATGAGAGGGGGAGTCTGTTCTAGAGCACTGGTATCTTGTGTGAGATATATCCATCCATGCAAACAAGTCTGTTGATGTTGCAGAAGAGGTTTAGTTTCCTAGAACCTCCCTAGACAGAGTATTTCTGATACCATTTGACTTGCTGATGTGCAGTAAATCCAACAATATTGAATCGGGGGACACCTTGTATGCCAGACACAGGTCACCTCTTAGCAGGCTGTAGGATGCAGTGCATTAGCAGAATACAAAGATAAATAAGTGCTAGAGTTTAATTTTCTACAACACTGAAAGAAACGGTGAAAGTTATGTATGCTGAAAATGAGACTGATTATCTAATAAACTTTTTCATTTAATTTAGTATAAGTACATTATATGCATATATACCTTGTGTACATTTGTAGTGTCTAAGCTGAAGCCTACAGCAGGAGCAGTGAAGTTATATCCTGTATGAAAATATGTTGAAGACAGGTTATATGATGTCTGACTATGAACGATGTACCAAGACAGCAGGGGCTAAAAGTTAAGGAATTTATTCAAATAATTGTAAGAGATTTCTTCTTCTAAATAAAATATTTCATTAGAACACCAACAAAAACTCAATGCATTCCTGTTATACTATCAGTCCAAAAACCCACATGGTACAGTCATCCCATCACAATGTAAAATAGATTTACAAATCTTCCTGACTGAATTAAACTCATAAAGGCATATACTTTGACAAAATATATGACAAATGAAATTCTTCTATTAAATTTCTCAAATAAATAATTGATGTCCATTACTGTACCAAAATTATATGCAGTGATATCTCCCATTTTGAATCCATAGTTATTGCTATTATCTTTACAAACAATTTCAATATTTATTTCATGCTCCTAGCCTGGGTAGTTGTTTCCCACACTACCAGCTATCCCATTCCTCCCAAAATAACTTAACCATGGAGTGGATTATATTCAAATTATCCAAACCAAAAAGAATACTAGTTGCATGGCACCCGATAATATCCCTGGGTGTTTTGCCAGAACTGTCAAGCACCAGACTGGAAAAACAACAGTATTTTACTAGCTGAGGAGGATTTGGATCCGACCGTTGTCCTTGATTTTTTTCTCGCTCTTTGCTCGGGCCCAGACAGTGTGTGTGACTGAGGATTTAAGACTGTAATGCCACTGCCAGAATTTGTAGCAACCAAAGGAGTTTGTTCACAAGTTCAACATAAGAAAAAAACGCGTGTGTGTGTTAGTGTATATATATATATATATATATATATATATATATATATATATATATATATATATATATATATATATATATATATATATATATATATATATATATATATATACACAAGTGTGCCACCACGCCACTTTTCCGTTTTGGCGCCAAGTGTTCAGTCAGTCTCGTCACCTAACCTTCAAAAGTATAAAAAAACAGTCAACCTACCTTCTCTCTTCTTCTAATAATACACCAACACCATACACACCACTCACCACACGAAACACGATGGTTTTGGTTTGAAATTGCTCCGTCCTGAGCATGAAATCATCAAATTTTGACTTTTCCGATGTCCACCGCAGTCTTCTTCTTCCCTCAAGTTACAACGAACTGCACGAACGCAAATCACGCGATTACTTGGGAGTTTGAGGCTTGTACAGTTAACTTGTCAATCATGATGTCAGACTCGCGTCAGTCATGTGACTGCCTGCCACGCCATCTCCAGTAACAGTTCTCTACTTCTGAAAAACTGAAAAATAACAATGCAGGCTACGGGGAAAATGGGGGAAAAAAAAAAGTAAGTGTAAAAAAAAAAAAGTGTGTAGCGTATATAGCGCTAAGAAAATCCAGGGGGGTGCAAGTGCACCCCCTTGCACCTGCCTGCGGGCGCCCTTGCAGACAGCAGTCTGAAAAAGTAAGTAAAGGAATTATGACTGTGTTGCAAAGTAAAGAAATTAAAGTACAACTGCAAAAGGAAAGTAAGTAATAAATACTACCACAACTCAAATGCATTTATAAAGCAATGATTAGATCACTCCTCAGATGATTGTTTTATAGCACATTAAAGATAATATTAATAGTAAGCATTTATATTTAGGTAAAATAAAAGAAACAACATCTCTGACCTGGTGATCTGCAAATTGCTGTGTCCTGCAGAGAAATAAATACTTTAGGAACTGCTCTGACAAAAATGGTTCCTAAACTGATGGTTAGGCTATTTATTTATGCAGAAGGACTGGATCATGGCCTGGGCTGCATATTACATTAGGAGGGTGAGTTCCCTGGGCAAATGCAATACAGGAAAAAAGGGCATTATGGACACCTAAAGTAGTATCAAATCTCTACAGCAAATGGGGTAAAAAATGGCTTGCAGTACCACTCCTACTATATGGACCAATGTAACATGTGATAAAATGTCAAGTATCTTGTAGTGTTATTGTACTCCTAATGGGTAGGATCAAATGTTATGGACAAAACACTTAAAAAACAGAAAATATTGCTTCATCTCACAGTTATCCTTTAACTGTTTGGTTAAAGGAGGAAAAGTACAAAAAACGAACTGTCAAAATCTGTACACTTGAAGCTAATGAGGTAGCTTTACTGGGTGTTAGGGGAGCTAGGAGAGGCAATCTACTGCTGTATTGGCCATGCAAGGTGTATAACATTTTGCAAGTTCCATCTTCCTTCGTTTAGACAGATGATCCCACTCCACTCAAGAAGAATCCCCATACCTGGGTCTAATATTCAAACTGTTTGTTCTGTTCCTGTCAATAGGTTTTCTAAAAGCAATACATGCCAGATAATAAGCAGTTTTAACTCTGCAATACTGAAGCCATTTTATCTGCCCTTAACGGTATTGCAAAAACTTTAACTTGTTGTTAATCAGTGGGTTAATCAATCAGCTAATCACTCAATCAATAAATCAGTGTTTAGCCACTGGAGGTCTACACATGAAGGCAGAGCCTTAAACAATGTCAACATTACAATGGTGAGGTAAAATGATATGGAATGAATATTTTGGGTATATTAACAATATTATATGTGTTTCATCAAGCAGAGATTCTTAGAAATGTATACAGTAATTACCAAACATCTCTTCATACTCATAAAGTATCACAGTTCTTTAAGAAAAGACCGAGATGTCACATTGTCCTTTAGTGTTATTGGCCATCTATGTCACTCCCAGCAAATGCACATGGCTCACGTTTTGAAAAAGTGGGAAAAAAAATCTGTTACTTTTATATATATTGCACAACACTGGAGATGTAAAGTTAGCTTATGTTATTATAGCTCATAAATGTTTCAGCAATTTTAGGCATTACTTACAAGAAACATGCGCATTTGCAAAGAGTAATTTTGAAGAATGTACATGCTTTCAAGTCGTGTAGTGATACAAAAATTCTTGGCAATTAAGTATTTTACTTGTCAAACAATGTTGTGAATGACAATAACAATAATATAATTAATACAATTAAATGATTTTCAGTACATTGTAGGGAAAGTTTTTGAGAACTGCTGCTTGCACATTTTAGAATATAGATGCAAATAGTTTTGAGTACTGGAAAACAAATAGTTTATGTGTTACGTTTATATAGGATTACTTCAGTATTCTCTTAACTTTCGACTGACTCCCATCTTATTCTATTGATTGACAAGATCATTTCTAAAATACTATGCATACATGTTTATTACAGATACAAGAATGTGTACTTTCTAGATGTCTTGTCTTTATTAAATTAATATGTTGCTCAATATTTTACATAGTTAACTGTGGGAAATGTCATGAAATGTATAAGCTTGCATATCTTAATGTACACGTTCCTAGGTTTATAGGTAAGTACTAGGCAGTTAGTCTGCAGATCTTTACAAGCTTAGCCATTAACCCATATGTAAAACTTATCTCGAGACTCAAGAAGAGCAACACAGGACCATGGAAGAATATGAGGCTGCCCATCCAATGATCTAGGCTTACCTTGAAGGTGGTACAGGTTCTACTGTACTTAATATGTATTAGTAGATTGTTCCAGATGTCAGGGATACATTGGGATATGCATCTACCATGCCAACATGTCATTCATCTGTTGATGAAGGTTTATTCCTTTAACCAGTATTTTTGAGAGACCATTTGTTCTGTGAAGTAACAGGAGGTCAAAGAGGATTTGATCTTTCATAGCTCAAAAGGCAAGACACAGATTTTCACAGAGGACTCTATAAATAGACGCCGAGTACAGAGAGAAAGGCCTGGAAGTCTGTTCTGATAACTAAGATTTTTGAGACTACTTATGTTTTTAGTTAGGAATCTCTGTGATCTCTCAATTTGTGTGATATGTTTAGGCAAATATGTTATATTCAGTAATAGGTCTGATGAGATATGAGTAAAGGGGAGTTAAGACTTCTGTGCAGTTAAAGGAGATGCCCTTAGAAATTAAGGTTTTTAGAGCTACAATAGAAACATGATCAAAAGATAAAGAATTATCAGCAAGAGTACCTAGACCCCTTATGACAGCATCTGACTGAAGGGGTATGTCAGCTATATGGGGTGGGATGGGAAGATGTTAGGTTTACTTAAATTTAAATGTACTATGTTTCCCATTTAATTTCAGAACATTGTCCTTGCACTAGTTGTTAACATGGTGTAACCCATGTTGGAGCAACTGTGAGTCAATGGAAGATTGAATAACAACACACAGTTTACATAATCTGAAAAATTTGAAAAAAAAAAAAAAACAGATTTAAGGTGTGTTTGCCTGAAAGTGTGAGAAACAGATGCCAAAAAATAGAAGGGCCGGCTCTAAGCCCTGTGATATACCACTGATAACTTTTCTGCTTTCTGAAAAGGCAAATGTGACTCCAACCACATGTATTTTGTCATACAACCAGTTAGCTATCTACATCACAACATAAGATTTTGTATTCAGATTTATATGTCTGTCAATAACGGCTGCATGGAGATTACTGTCAAAGGCCTTGGCCAGGCCCAGAGATGTTGAATGTACTTTTCAACTGTAATCCGTTGCTTTGATGACATTTCCAAGAAAATAAAATAAAAAAATAAAATCAGCAGCACCTTCCTTTGATAAAAAGCTGAATTGATGAGGGTTCAGGATTAAGAGATTTTCAATGTCTTAAGGATATGATAAAGGAGTTCTGTGACAATACATTACAAAGCTTTACATATGAGACTACTGGGACTAATGAGTCTATTATTACCAGGGTTTGTAGTTGGGTCCCTCTTGTACAACATATTTCTCTTGAAATAACCGGAAAAAGGAAATATTTCTGATATTTTAGAAAAAAAACAATAACTTTAGCAATAATGACAAATGCATGAACTACACTTGATACTAAAGGGGAATCACCCACTGAATGTGAAAAATTTATAGACAAAAAAACTTAAAACAAAAAGAAAATCTAAATGTCACAGATTTGAAATATTATCTTAGATTAAGAGAAAATGGAGAGGTATAAGACGTGACAGTTTCTGAAACTGACTCTTCATGACAGCTAACACCTTGTACAAATTAAGGAAGGCCATGCTAAATGAGAGGAATCATTAACAATGCCGTCAGATATCTCATTAATTAATATAAAAACAAAACTAAAATTTTAAACCAAGTGATATGGGTTTACATAGTCAGTCCCTGTAAGCTTAGTTTCCTCTATTACAAACTATTACAGTCAGTTCCTTAATTCTAGCTAAGGGTTATCATTTTTTATTACAGAACAATGCAACATGGAAGTCACCTGATGTTCTTCATAATGTAGAATGCTGCAGCAGCCTACGCTATATGGCTTACATCCTGCTAAAAGGTTCAGGGCACCTTCCTTGTGTCTAAACCATTTGTCAGCATGAGCTGAAGTCACATTTGGGTGCCAAGCTGTTCAGAGCTGTCTTGCCATTAAAGAAAGTATTCCTCTGCAGAAATTCAAGGATCAATGGTTGGCTAACACTGTTCCATTGCTGGTCAGATTAAGCTTCCTTCATAGAAAAACCTCCCACTTTACTTTTTATGATAGAAAACTAAGTATTTATTGACTGTCATGTGACTTTTATCCATGTTTACGTAGGAGTGTTACTTTTTTATTTTTAATGCAAAAAGTTGTTAAAACGTATTCTATTACTTTTTTCTGCAGTGAAACTTGTGTTATTTTATTTTTGTGGGCTGGGAAGGTGGTTAAAGTGGTTTTTACTGTGTTTTTTTAGGCAAAAGGTTACTTTTTTATAACCTACCTGTTTTACCGACTATTGGTACTAGGCTCCCCAGGAATCAAAAACCTTTTTTTGGCTTAACTTTCCTTCTTCCAGCCACAAAAAGAAGAAAATTGCCAAACAGCCTTTACTACCGCAGCAGGCTGCTAAAGTGACGCAGCTGCAGGCAGGTGACTCTGCTGTGACCAAAGCTGGTTACTCGGACCACTTATATTTTATATTCAGCCCCACTAGTGTAGTCCATACAGCCACCAAAGACCAGGGGTTAGACACATCCTCTGTAGCTGCTGGAGCATCCTAGGTAGACAAGGGAGGGTCACTCTTGTTGGTTCTGGAAGAATGTCTCTTTAACAAAAAAGTTGTGGCCATCCCTAGGAAGGTTATAGGAATTCTTGGACTGTTTCTTCACACATTCCTGTGGGGAAAAACAAAACAAAAACTAAAACATAAGTCTTCTCCTGCCACAGTGGCACTGGACAGGAGTAATTTATTGGGCTTAGCTCAGGGTTTAGTACAGGCTCTTGACCTTACTTATATAGATGTTTCTGTAAAAAGAAAAAGTGATTATTTTCTAAAAAAATGTGAGACCTTGGACCTCTAAATGGTTGTGAAGGGACAGATTATGTCCTGTCTCCAAAATGTCTGATTCATATTCTGAGGAGAGTGTGGGTTCGGCCAGTCTTGTGAATGACTGTCTTTCGATGAAACTATTTCCAGAATGAATCAGTTGTTTCAGTCAGAAATCAGTGATGCTTCTCAGTCTCTCAGAAACTATTATGATTTGTTACAAATGGAATTTCTAGAACCTACTTTGCACCTCCTGTTCTGCCTGCATTGTTGTAAGCTTTTGTCATAAGTTGCAATTTCCCTGAAAGCCGGCCTGTTGCCCCTAAAGAGCAAATAGACTACATAAAGTACCACAGACTTTTAAGTTTTTTATACACTCATCCCCTCACTATCTGACAAGGATGGTTAGGCTTTTAATAAGTTTTGGAAAAAAGTTTATTCTTCTGCAACACTTGTTTTTAGAATTCTCAGCTGCTAAGCTCATATGTTGAATTTATACTTCCTACTTGTGAGAATATGAGGAATATTTTGGCATCTGTTTCCTCTTGTGAGGAGAAATCTGCTTTGTGTAATTTGGTCTATTTTCTTTCTCGAGTGACTGCTCATTGTTTGAAATGTTAATATGACTCTGCTGATGCCACCTTCAGGACTGCTGCCACTGAAACTGTTATGAGGAGGCTGGCCTGGCTACTTTCTAAAAAATGTCCCAGAGTATGTCAAAACTTAAACTTTGAATTCCCCATTGCAGAACTAGTTGTTGGACCTTCTGCTGCAGAGGCTGAAAAGTGTGACAAGAAAGAGAAGCTCATTCAAGGGATCTCTCATCTTTTTCAGCACTCCATCTCCAAGTTTACCAAGGGATTCAATACTCTTTCTACAACTTTCTTTAAATGTCAGGGTGGATCCAAATAGAAAGTAGGAACCTCCAGAACAAAGGACAGTCTAATAAGTCTGAATGACAATATGAGGGACTTCCCTCACCCTTCCCACCCTGGAAACAACTTAAAGAAGAAGTTCAAAGTTTTTTTTCTTACTATCTCTTTTTTGTCATCATTATGCCCTCATCTTGTAAATTGGGCTTCCTTATTCTAAAATATGTAGTTGTTACTTTAGTTACTTCAGTATAATTCCCTTTTCCCTACATCATCCATTGTTAGGAAAAGTTCCCAATGTTCCACCCAATCAGAGGAAAGCAGCAGCACCAGAAATCCAAAAGCTGCTAAGAAAAAGAGTCATCCAAGAAGTCCCATCAGACCAGACAGAATCTGGAACTTACTCAAGATTCTTTTTAGTGCAAAGAAAACAGGGGACTAGAAACCAGTTTTGGAGCTCAGTGTATTGAACAAGTCAGTTCAACACACAAAGTTCTGGATGGTCATGGTTCAGTCCATTCTGCCCTTTCTGGACAAGGACAACTAGATGTGTTCTATAGACCTTCGGGATGCATACTATCACATAAAGATGAGCAGACAATCCAGAAGGTACTTATGCGTCCGGATGGGAGCCATTCACTATCAGTTCAAATCACTGCCCTTTGGCTTCTCTACAGCCCCCAGGGTGTTCACCAAATATACGGCAGTAGTAGCAGATCACTTGAGACTGCAAGGGTTCTGTTTCCATATCTAGAGGATTGGCTCGTTACCACCCCAACCAGGCATCAACTGATAGAAGCATGAGATCAAGTGCTACAGACTTGTTTACATTTCAGAATAACCATAAATTATAACAAGTCTCACTTACAACTGACCCAAACATTAGAATTCATAGGGGCTGTCTTCAATATGGTGCTGTTGGCATTGCAGGCATTCCAAGACTCTGACTCTCTCCCTCTTGGAACAATTGCAATACAGACAGACATGTCAGTAGTTTGGTATATCAACAAAGTAGGGGGAACTAGATCTTATCCCCATGTTGAGAAGACCACAGTGTGTGACAATGGGTGATATCTTCCAACTGATTTCTAATGCCAATGTATATTCAGGAGAAGTCCAACGTGATAGTACACAAACTGAGTAGGTCCATCTTACTACCTTACAGGTGGTCTCTCAACAACAGTGACGGATATGATTTTCAGTCTGTGGGGCCAGCCTTTCTGCAATTGTTTTGCCTCTCCCCTAAACAACAAGTCCAGCAGCATTTTTGTCCTTATCCCCCCATGAGGTGAATCACTGAGGGATGCGTTACTCCTCAACTGGGCCCCGGTCTTCTGTATTCTTACCTTCCAACTCCTCTAATTCTCAAATTCATGTAGAAAGCAGCTCAGTTGAAGAGCAAAGTCATCCTAATTGTACCTTATTGGCCTAGACAGATTTGTTTTTCCTTCCTTTGGCCTCACCTACAGTATCATCCTTGCATTTTGTATATCTTAAACCTCAAACTAACAGCATGGCTTCTCTAATTCCTTTAATAGCCAGACAAGCAATGATCTCTTCCCCTGTCCATTCCATACTTTTATCTTCCCATAAACCTTGTACTAGGAAACTCTAAAGGAGTAAATGGAAAAGGTTTATTTGTTGGGCAGAGCAAAATCCAACTGACCCTTCTCAGCTCCAGTTCAATCAGTTTTGAAAATTTTGGCAAGTCTAATTAATAGATGCGCTAGTTCATGAACTATAAAAGACCAACATCACAGCAATTTCTAACTTTCATGTTGGATTTCAAAATTCTTCACTGGCTTCCTCTAAGCTGAGCAAAGCCTTTTTGATAGGCAAATTAGTATTTGAATGCTATGAAAGATTTTATGTTATTGCTTGAAAAGGGTGCACGTTTGGGTTATTTTTCTAAAAAGGATTTAGATACTAAATTTAATTTGGATAATTGTAAGTTAGCTACTTCTTATTGTCTTCCCAAACTACACAAAAATTTTACTAGTCCTCCTGGACATCCTATTGTTTCTGCTGTTAATTATTTTTTACAGAACATAGGTATTGTGATACATAGTTATTTGTTACCCTATGTAGAAAGAACTGAGTCCTATATTAAAGATTCTTTTGTTTTATTGAGAAAATATCTAATATATTTTGGATGGAGAATATGTACTGGGTTACTATGGATGTAGCCAGTTTATATACGAACATTAAACATAGGGATGGAGTTCAAGCTTTGCACTATTTTCTTGAAGATAGTCCTACTTCATATTATATTATTGATCTAACTCGTTTTTGTTTATTGAATAATTATTTTAGTTTAATGATATTATTTATCATCAATTAAAAGGTACGGCCATGGGGGCACCTTTTGCCCCCATGTATGCCAACCTTTTTATGGCTAAATTTGAGTTAGATTACATTTATACTAATGTATTTGTACAACAATATGTTTTGTTTTATTTTCAATATATCGATGACTTAATTTTTGTGTGCAAAGGGGGACAAAATGAAGTACCAACATTTTTTCGGAAATAAATAATAATGTATATAACATAAAATTTGACAGTTTACAATGTGGAATAGATGTTAATTTTTATCCATTTATCAGGAACGAAAGATGGCCATATTGCGACTACAGTTCATCGTAAATTTGCAGATGGCAATCAATACTTGTTGGGACTAGTTGTCATCCGTCCCATACATCGAAATTGTTATCATATGGGGAGATTACTAGGTTGTCCAGGCTTTGTAATGATAATTTGGATTTAGAAAAACAAATTGATCAATTATTACACGTTTTTGCGGAGGGGTTATGATGTAAATTTAATTTGTGAATCAATTGGTAAGTTAATATGATCAAATTTGAATAAAGAGGATATCATTACTAGAAATAAAAATACAATAGTTAATAATACTAATTTAAGGGCTGAAGTAGTAAAAAGGGTTAATAAACAGAACATCTTTTTTGTCACAACTTTTAATCTATTAAGTATTGAAATTTGGGATTTAATTAAACAGTATTGGAAGTTCTTGTTACGAGATGATTTTTTTGTATAGAACTACTTGATAAATAAAAATCTGGGGGGATTTA
>NC_056741.1:1294454551-1294581932 GCF_019279795.1 Protopterus annectens
CTCACAACTGACAATACTAACAATTTTATGAGTTCAAATCAATGTTATTAGACTGACTATTCTCTTTTACTTTTAAACAAGGTACAGGAAGCGGTTTGGGCAGGCAGAAATTACAGCTATGCACCTATAATTAGCAATAGTCTTAGTGTGGTGGCCACAGAAGTCAAAACCAACTTTTCAAATCATACAAACATGGTTCTTCACTATTCATTGGACACCAGAAATATACAGAACATTTTGAAGAGGAATTGGTTTCTCCTCTAGTGTGACGAGGACATAAGGCATTTTTGGAAGCCCCCTTTTTACATTCAAAAACAAATTTAATAAAAAATGTTTTTTAGAGAAACCTATTGGCAAAGGCCTCCTGGTTTACCAGCTACTATGAGGTGTTGGCATTGTAGGCAATGTCCATACATAAACATTAACCTTGACAAGGCATTGGCAGCAAAGATTAGTTTTACCAATTATGGTAGAAAATTCAGTTGTCACTCTGGAAGAGTTGCCTACTTCGCCACCTGTGAAACTTGTACAGCATACCATGTTGGTAAAACCAAAAATGCATTGAACAAAAGGATATACTAACATGTATATAGCAGTTAGCGAAATGACAACAAGAGTAACTTAGCTAGATGCTCTCACAGTTGTACAAGGTTTAAAAAACTCAAGTTCTTCATACTTGAACAAGTACAGGCAGACATTCTTTCTGGGAAATGGCAAAACATGTTGTTGCATTGTGAAATGTTTTGGCAACGTAAACTGGATGCAGCTAACTTTCCTGATTTGAATGAAAACATCTTTATTTCTAGCAAATTAAAAAGGACTGCTTGCTTTATTTTAAGGAGTATTTTTTTTATACTTAGCACAGTTTTAGTACACTGTTTTGTTTCTTTAAATTTTGAGTGGGCACAGTGATTTGTATTGGGGGTTTTTTTTGGGGGGGGTTGGTGTGTTTTTTTTTTTTTTTTTGGTGTGCGTGTGTGCACAATCATCTATTTCATTCAGCTTTCTAAACTGAGTTCTGTTTTTTATGACCATTCATGGTTCTGAAGAGATCTAATTGTATGACAAAAGAACTTAATCATTGTGGTTTAGTCAATTAAGCAACATTTTGTGGAGTTTTGGCTTCCTGGGTCCACTTTTTTTGGATTACTAAGTACAGATGTAGTGAATGTCCTAAAGTGGTACAATTAGTAAAAGGTGTTACTTCAGTATTTAACATGACTTCACGCCTTGCAACTGAATGAAAACGTTGTCATTTTTTTTTATATTATGCAATGTTTCCCCTGTTTCAACTATGTTACTTTTTGGGGTATTGCACATCAGATTATTTAATTTTGTCATAGACAATCATATGTCTCATCTGTCCAGATTTTCACAGAATGTCTAGATCTTTGTTTCACATATCTCTTTTGTTCCTCATAAAATTTGTGGGTTTTCTGGCAAATCATTAAGGATTAACATTACTAAATAAGGAAGGTATTTGAGTTTCAGACTTTTTATCCTTTAGAAAATTCATACTAATGCGAAACCTGTTATTTTAGCAAATTTCTAAGTTTATAAGAGCAATAATTACAATTTATCACTGATTTTAGACTTTTGTCTCCCCCTGCCTTTATTTCTGGCTTTGTCCAAATTTCTTATGCTAAGAGGTTGAGAAGTATGTACACAATATTTTGTCACCTCAGAGACAACTGCATCAGCATTTGTGCAGTGGTGAGGGTGAAGTGGCAGCAGTGTTTTTTTGCATGGCAGGATATTGTTTCACTCTAATTTTCTTAAGAGTGTTTCCCTGAATATGGCTTTTAAGTCATAGGTAACTGCTAGCTGCAGCAAAGGTAATGCATGAAGTATTAATGGTGTTAATGACAGCAATGCTATGTTATGACATACAGCTTTCTTTCCATAGTGGCAGAAATGTCACACTTGAATCATAGTAGGTTAAGGTCAAATGTGTCATATAAATCCCCTAAAGATAGGCTAGATGCTGGCACAGGTGATTTTTATAGCAGGGCTGTCATGACAGCTGGATGATGAGTTGGTCCAATATTTTGACGTAATTAATGCAGGTAATCCTACAAACAATGGTCTGACAGTGCTGTGGGACCAGGACCTCAAATGAGAGGTTCTGCTAGGTGTAGATGAATGCTGACATGACCTACATGAATTCTGTTGTACTTGCTTCCCCTTTTGATCACAGTACTTTCCTGAGAAGCAACTGTAGTCTCATGTTATCTCCCCCCACATGTCTGTACAGAACCCTCCCTCTTCCCTTTCCAAGACTGACTCCTAATTGAGTCTGCTAAGTCATAACAAATGTACAAATAGATGTGACCATAGATGCCTGGTGTGCCACCATACTACACATCAGTGTGATGATGGCATTATCCCTATGTAGTATCGGAAATCCTTACACATCCTTACACAATGTCATGCAAACGCTAAAGGATAACACTGCCCAAGTTGCAGAATCCTTTACAATTGCACTCTATGAGCACTTACAAGGATGCATGGATCATGCCGTCCCTAGCAAAACCAAGACTCACTCCCTTAAGAAAAGGAAACCAGTCTGGTGGACCCCTGCCATAAACAGGTTATACAACAAAAGGAGGAAACTAGTTCAGAAAAAAAGCAAATCCCAAGAAGGAAAGACATCCCTGATCAGTATCAGTAAGAAACTAAGGTCCCTCATAAAATCATCCAAGGCTAACTTCGAAAGAAAAATAGCCAAGGATTCAAAAAATAACCAGAAAGCCTTCTTTAGCTATGTCCAGAATCTAAGTGGCAACTCACAGATATGCTCTGAGCTAGTGCAAAATAGCACAAAATATACTGAACCTACTGATATTGCCAACATCCTTGCAGATAGATTCAGTGCAAACTTCACCTCCCTCTCACCTTCAAAAGGGCCCACAACAATACCAGAAAACTGTAGTGTCCCAGAAATCACAGAAGCACAGGTAAAAACTGCCCTTTATAAAGCCAAAAACACAGCATCAATGGGGCCAGATGGTGTCCCAGGCTGCATATTGCACGAACTACAGAACAAACTAACCGCCCACCTAAACACGCTGTTCACCCTCAGCCTCTCCACAGGCTACGTGCCCATAGAATGGTGCACAGCAACGGTTATTCTGCTCCACAAAGGAGGGGCCACAACTGACCCTGGTAACTATCATCCCATAAGCCTGACTAGCCTGGTCTGCAAGGCTATAGAGCACATCATCATGGAACTCATTAACAAAACATTGGGAACCTCCAAACGCTTGACCCGACCCAGTTTGGCTTTGTTAAGGGCGGATCATGCCTACTAAACCTGGTTGACTTCTTAGAGACAGTCACCAAGGCCATAGACGAGGGAAAGGTGGTTCACACAGCCTACCTTGATCTCGCCAAGGCGTTCAACACCATTCTGCACTCAGGTATTAAAGAAAAACTCACCAGCCTGAACATAAACCCCTACATCACAAGATGGGTTGCCAACTGGTTTACAGACAGAACTCACACGGTAAGAATAGCGGGCTCCAGGTCCGACTCCAAACCAGTCACAAGTGGTGTCCTGCAAGGCTTGGTTCTGGGACCCCTACTGTTCGGCATATATTTATCAGACATACAGGCAAACACAGGAGGAATATGGCTAACCAAGTTCGCTGATGACTGCAAACTGGGAGCCATAATTGACTCTCCGGCTGACACAGACATCCTTCAAAAAGGCCTTACTGAGACAGACACCTGGTGTCAAAGTCATGGCATCAAGCTAAATGCCAAAAAATGCATAGTCATCCCATTTGGGAAAAACAAAACACCCACAAATTACCACATAGGCTGCAGCCCCCTTAATACAGAAGAGGTAATAAGAGATCTGGGGACCCAGGTAGATAGTAATCTCTCCTTTGACAATCATATTGGCAAAGTAGTTAGGAAATCCTTCTATGTGGCCCATTTAATTACTAAGGGGTTTGCATCTAGAAATAAAGAGGTTATAGTGCCCATCTACTCGTCACTCATCAGACCCATCATAGAATACAATGCCCTCTTTGGGATGTACCTCACAAGACACTTTCAACAGCTGGAAAGACCACAAAAGCACCTCACCAAGAGGATTACTGGCCTCAAACATATGTCCTATGCAACCTGACTGAAAAAACTCTGGCTATACTCAGTGACATATCGCTTACTCAGAGGTGATCTCTGCCTGACTTACAAAGCCATGTCCAACTCAGAATTGATGGACATGCTCCACCTAAAGAAATCCAAGTCACTGCGAGCCACTCGCTCTAGTGAGCTAAACCTTACCACAACAATAAATATAACATGGTGAAGGGATAGATTCCTGCCACAGAGACTCTCCATGCTTTGGAACAAAATTCCTAACTACACTAGGCAGAGCCCCTCACTAACACTCTTCAAAAGAAGCCTTGACGAGTGGATGGGTAACAGAAAATACACCCCTGGGATCACTTCATTGGCTGTACTTGACAGAAGCTCAGTTAATTAATCAATGGGGTGGTGAAAGCCGGCACTCTCTGGCTAGGCTTATACATGCCCTTGGGCATATAGCCTAGTACCTACCTATGAATCTATGAACCTATGAACATACCCTAAAGGACACTGGCCATTTACAGCTGGCTACCTGCACCAGTGTTCTGAGCCCTATCAATGTCACAGCCATTTAGTGCTGGGCATCCAATGCTTTACATTTTTCCTGAGGTAGCTGTAACAAATTCCTGTGCTTGGCACCTCTTTGTAAAGGTGCCACTGTAGATCCTGTTGCTTCCGAATTTCTGCCATCATCCTGTAAGTGTTCATCTGATTTTGGAGATACTGGTGTCAAGGTGGAGGGGTTTGGAGATACTGATGTAGAGGTGTATGGGTTTTCTCCCTGTACAAGCTAGAGTGTAATGTCAGCATGTATTTGATTTTGTGATGCACTGTCACTTCCTGCAGAGTTACTAACATGTTGTGGGGTGTGAGATTCTGCCATTAAACCTTTGGGCTGCATACCACTTTCCTCAAGCTGCCTCATAAATATAACTATGTTATCATCATAATCATCTTCAGCAGCTATTCTGCTGCTTATTTCCTCCAAATTTATTGATATAGTGGAACTGTTAGTTTCTACAGCTGGCCCTGTAAAAAATGATTTCAAAACATCGCCAGTAAAGTAGCAGCATACACTACTGTATGCTTATTAAGGAGGTGTGGGGGACACTACTATGCACACTGCCTTTGTTGTCATTCTGTTCAGATGTGGAAGGTTAAGCTGTTAATAGTAGTTTTGTATTTAATGTAATTATTCCATGTCAGCATTCAATTCTCCATACAAATATGTATTACTGTTTTTAAACCAACCTTCCTGAGCAGACATGTGTTGCTGCTGCAGACATTGGTATTATCCAGTGTCCACACCACCTCTAATTATTCCAGTCCCATTTTCATCTGTGTCACAGTCATCCCCACAAACCGAGAGGAGGTATTCCTCATCTGGTGTTACAGGGGTAAGTATTGAAGGGCCCTTCTCTGTACTGGTACAGGCAATTTCATTTTGCCTCGCCTTAGCACTAGTACAGCCTATCATATCATAGGTTCATAGGTTCATAGGCTGATACTAGGCTATCTTCCCTAGGGCATTTACAAGCCTAGACAGAGTGTGTTTGGCTTTTGCCACCCTTTTAGATTAGATGACTGTGCCCCTGTATAGTAGGTCACAGACGATAGCCCATTTAAGGTTAGTTTGCCATGCCCCTGTCTAGCAGTGATACAGAAGAGATCCCAGGGGTAAATCTACGATCTCCCATCCAATCGTCTAGATTCTTCTTGAAGAGGGTCATTGAGGGGCTCTGCCTAACATGGATTGGGATTTTGTTCCAGAGTGAGGGGAGCTTCTGGGATATTAATCTGTCTCTCCAGCATGTCCTATTTATTTCTGTGCTGAGGTTTAAGTCACTGGAGCGTGTAGCTCTAAGGGATTTGGATTTCCTGAGGTGGAGCATGTCCATTAATTCTGGGTTGGACATGGCTTTATACGTCAGGCACAGATCACCTCTGAGTAGGCGGTAAGCAACTGAGTAGAGCTGGAGTTTCTTTAGCCTAACTGCATAGGGCATTTGTTTGAGTCACTTAATCCTCTTGGTGAGATACTTTTGGGGTCTTTATAGTTGTTGCAGGTGTCGGGTAAGGTACATCCCAAATGGGGCATTGTTTTCAATTATGGGTCTGATGAGTGATGAATAGAGGGGCACAATGACCTCTCTTGATCTAGATGTGAACCCTTTCATGATAAGGTGGGCTATATAGAAGGTCTTTCTAACCACTTTGGCAATGAGATTGTCAAAGGAAAGATCACTATCTACTTGGGTCCCCAAATCCCTAATTACTTTTTTCTGTACTTAATGGATTACCACCTATGTGGGAATTTGTGGGCACTTTGTTTTTCCCAAAGGGGATGACTATGCACTTTTTGGCATTTAGCTTCAGGCCATGGCTCTGGCACCAGTTATCCGTCTCTGTGAGACCATTTTGGAGGACGCTTGTGTCAGTCGGCAAGTCGATTATGGCCCCCAGTTTGCAGTCGTCTGTGAACTTGGTCAGCCAAAGTCCTCCTGTGTTAGCCTGTACCTCAGAGAAATATATACTGAACAAGAGAGGTCCCAGGACTGAGCCTTGTGGGACGTCACTTGTAACTGGTTTAGACTCTGACATGGCACCTGCAATTCTGACCATGTGGGTTCTATCCCTAAGCCAGTTTGCAATCCATCTTGTGACATAGGGGTTGATATTTAAGCTGGTGAGCTTGTTTATGATGCCCGAGTGGGGTATTGTGTTGAAGGCTTTTGCGAGGTCAAGGTAGGCTGTGTGGACTACCTTCCCTTCATCTATGGCCTTGGTGACTGTTTCAAAGAATTCAACCAGGTTCAAGAGGCAAGATCTGCCCTTAACAAAGCCGAATTGGGTAGGATCCAGTGTTTGGAGGTTCCCAGTGTCTTTGTTTATGAGTTCCATGATGATATGCTCCATAACTTTGCAGACCAGGCTAGTCAGGCTTATAGGGTGATAGTTTCCGGGGTCCGTTGTGGCACCACCTTTATGGAGTGGGACCACTGTTGCTGTACGCCATTCTTTGGGTACATACCCTATTGTAAGGCTGAGACTGAACAGTGATTTTAAGTGAGGGTTCAGTTCTTCTTGGAGCTCATGTAAGATGCAGCCCAGGACACCGTCCAGTCCCATAGATGCTGTGTTTTTTGCTTTGGAGAGGGCAGCTCTCACCTGTGCATCTGTGATGTCAGGGGGGGGGGGCTGCACTCTGTTGGGATAGCCATTTGCTCATTTGGGGGGGAAGAGGGGGAGAGGTTTGCACTAAACCTGTCTGCCAGGATGTTGGCAATGTCTGTGGGTTCAGTGTATTTGTTGTCATTTTGCACTAACTCAGAGCATATCTGGGAGTTTCCACCCAAGTTCCTGACATAACTAAAGAAGGCCTTATGATTATCTTTAGTGTCCTGTGCAATTTTTCTTTCGAAGCTAGCCTTAGATGCTCTTATGAGGGATTGTAGTTTCTTGCTAGTACTGATCAGAGTTGCCTTCCCTTTTTGGGATTTTGCACTATCCTGTAGTAGCTTCCTTCTTCTGTTGTATAGCTTATTTATGACTGGGGTCCACCAGACAGGTCTCCTGCCTTTGGAGGAGTGTGTCTTGGTTTTATTTGGGATAGCATGATCTATGCATTCCTGTAGGTATCCATAAAATGCGTTTGTAAGGGATTCTGCGGTTTGGGTCGTATTTTCCACTGGGCCGGGGGCTTTGAAGGATTCCATCTCAGTTCTGAGAAATGTGAAGTTTGCTTTTGAGAAGTTTTTGACCGTGGTTTTCTTTGCTGGGGGTGGGGCCAGGATATGGACGTCCATAGTGATTAATTTATGGTCAAATCTTACCAATGAAGGGTATACCTCAGGTATAGAACACAGAGTCCCCATGTTGGTGATAATCAGGTCCAATATGTTTTCCCCTCTTGCGGGAGTGGTGACCAGTTGTTCCATAGCATTTGAGTTTATAAATTCTAAGAACCGTTGGGCGAGGGTGTTGGGGCTAGAGTAGTGCTCCCAGTCTATGTTTGGGTAGTTGAAGTCACCCAATATAATGGTGTTTGGAGAGACCTTCATATTCTCCAGTGTCTTCAGGAAAGCCGAGTGGGGTTCCTGAGTTTGGGAGGGTGGTCTGTAGCAGGCTACAAACTGGAAGACAGTTTTGCCCACTAATTGCACATGGATGGTATCAGATCCTTCTTGCAGTGCCACTAACCTGGAGGTATGGGTATCTTTGATGAATATGCATACTCCCCCTCCTCTTGTGGTTCGGTCTGAGTTTTGGGGCCGAAAAGCGTGGTATGAGGTATAACCTGGTAGTGCTGGGGTGCTCTCGGGAGCCTTGAACCAGGTTTCTGTTACTGCACAGATATCGATATTCTCCATACTGAGGAGAGCCTCGAGTGTGTGCACCTTGAGGTTTAGACGTCTGGCGTTGAGCAGCATTACCCTTAGTTTCTTTTTCCTTGTGCTGTCTAAGGAGGTGGGTTTGTCTTTGGAGCCTTTCCTAAAAAAAGGCACTATGGGGGTGGCAAGAGCCTTGGCCAGTATTCGAAAACCCAGGGGTGACAGGTGCAAGCCGTCCCTAGTGAAACAACGTGGCTTGTCGAGCATGTCATCCCAGGCTGACAGATACTGGATCCCCTTTGAGTGACACCAATACTTTAGCCAATTGTTGAAATTAATCATTTTGTCTTTATACTGTGGTATCATTCTTGGTGAGGGTAAGATGCTACTCAAGGTCAGGGTCATACCAACCTGGGCTACATGATCAGAGAGCTCCTCTATGTCTCTTTTCATGCAATCCAGGGAGGTACATCTCAGGTCATTCACACCAGCATGGACAATGATGGAGTCATATTTGTACTTGCTTTGGAGTGACCTGAGTGCTTGTGTTATGTGGCGGATCCTGGCACCTGACATGCAGCTTACAGTAACCTTCTCCTTGTTCAGCCTGGTGAGAGGGACGTCAGTGTGTCTGACAATAGAGTCAACCTATTACAAGTGTATTAGGTGTGTTGTTTAGCCTTAAGTGCTGTGACTGTGTGGCACACTGACTTTATGAACTATGTGATACGTGGGTATTGTTGTGGGGTAGCGGTTGCTTGGATGTCTGCTTTGGAGGTCTCTGTTGCTTGGGCAGATTTTTATTTAGAGCCTCCGAGTATATTTTTGTGTGTTTATGTGTTTGGTTTGCTGTTGCGATAGGTCTATGTGAGACTGGATTTGTGGTGTGTGTGATTGCCTTCTCCTCCAGACTGACCACGCCAGTACTATATTGAGAGAGTTCAGCCTCCAGTTTGGCTATATAGTTGCATCTCTTGCATATATTTGAGCTTGTTTGGAAGAGGAGAGGGTGGTCTGTGTACATAAGGCAGTTGTAACATTGCCTCAAGATTCCCATATTCACCAGCTGGACTGGAGAGTAAAGCCGAAACTGACTTTTGGACATGCCAGAATAGTATGAGGAACTACTTATGACTTGATCAAAAAGGGCCAATAGGGAACCAGGTACTTAAAGGGAGTATAAGAGGGTGTAGTGCTTTAGTTTATTAATGCTTACTTATAAGATACTTATACGAGCTACTGCAGGGCTTTTAGAAAGAAAATAGAGTGCTTACTTTGAGATTTGGAACAGTTCTAAGGGAAAAAGTGAAGAGCAGACTTTGTAGAGCCGAGAATAGTTTAAACCCGATTAAGCGGCGCTGCCCGCTGCTGCGCTCTGTGTAAAATCGCGCAAAACCACGCTAAAGCGGGTTTTAAGAGAGAGAGAGATCAAGGAGTTTGGAATTGACCCAAAATGGCCAATAAAACTACAGTTTCTAGGCAGTAACCACTCCCACAGGGGCAGGCAGGCTGTTCAGTGTCTACCACTGCCACTGATGAACAGGTCTATATTATATCAGCGAAAGCTTAAAAAAGCAAACGCTGATTGATTGAACTAATTTAAATGAAAGCTTACAATCTCAAACTCTCAGATCAATGATTTTTTTCCCAGGGAAAAAAATTGCTGATCCAAAACACATACACACAACACAAGCACACCAAACAAACAGAAATCCACACACATACACCTAAAATCTGATACCTAACCCTACACTAAACTATGCACACACCACTAACTACCCACTTACCTTAACCCAAACCCTAACCCTAAGGTCCGTCACTATCGCACACTCACCTCACATGCTCCCTAACCCTAACTCACTTAAATCCATCCTAACTCTCATGTCCACTCAATCACACACACACCTCACCCACTCCCTAACCCTAACTCACTTAAATCCGCCCTAACCCTCATGTCCACTCAATCGCACGCACACCTAACCCGAGCCCCAACCCTAACTCACTTAAATCTGCCCTAACCCTCATGTCCACTCAATCACACACACACCTAACCCGAGCCTTAACCCTAACTTACTTAAATCCGCCCTAACCCTCGTGTCCACTCAATCGCACACACACCTAACCCGAGCCCTAACCCTAACTCACCTAAATCACCCTAACACTCACATCCACACAATCGCACACTTACCATAATTTGACTGGTAACTTTCCACCATAACACTGAAAATACCGAAGCAACAGAAATGGACAACCAAATTCTTTCCCTAGGAAAAGATTAGAGTTTCTGCTGCTCCGATATTTTCCACTTTCGAATAAATAACGTCGATCAATCAGCATTCACTTTTTTAAATGTTCGCTGATCTGATATAGACCCCTGATGAACACAGAGACTTCCTTTTAGCCCAAGCAAGCAATGGCCTCCAAGAAACTTACAAACAGTTCAGAACAACAAATCTGTAACTGAACCTTTTTAAAATTCAGAAAGTGGGAAAAAGCAAGATTTTTTTTGTTTTTGTTTTGTTTTTGTTTAAAGATAACAAAGATAAACAAGTAGCAACTAGTTAGAACAGTGCAATAAATGACCCCACACTTGAGTGCTAGGCCAGAGACAGATAAAATGCAAGTTTTAAGAAAAAAATGATTTTAAAATAAGTGCAACACAGGAAATGCAGTAAACAGGCTCTAGATATGTTCTAAATACAGCTACTAACACAGATATAAACTTTAGCAAGCCAAAAAATGCCAAAAAGTAGGCGGCAATGCATAAAGACATAACAAATAGTCTGAAGAAAAATACTTAAAATCACAAAAGTGGCTCCTTTCTTCTCTTAGCATTTTCTCCTCTTGGTGGGTGCTTCAGCAATAGCCAACATTTCTGAAAAGACACCCAAACCATGAGGCAACCTGGTTTTAAGAGAGAGAGATCAAGGAGTTTGGAATTGACCCAAAATGGCCAATAAAACTACAGTTTCTAGGCAGTATCCACTCCCACAGGGGCAGGCAGGCTGTTCAGTGTCTACCACTGCCACTGATGAACACAGAGACTTCCTTTTAGCCCAAGCAAGCAATGGCCTCCAAGAAATTTACAAACAGTTCAGAACAGCAAATCTGTAACTGAACTTTTTTAAAATTCAGAAAGTGGGAAAAAAGCAAGATTTTTTTTGTTTTTTGTTTGATTTTGTTTAAAGATAACAAAGATAAACAAGTAGCAACTAGTTAGAACAGTGCAATAAATGACCCCACACTTGAGTGCTAGGCCAGAGACAGATAAAATGCAAGTTTTAAGAAAAAAATAATTTTAAAATCAGTGCAACACAGGAAATGCAGTAAACAAGCTCTAGACATGTTCTAAATTCAGTTACTAACACAGATATAAACTTTAGCAAGCCGGAAAATGCCAGAAAGTAGATGGCAGCGCAGAAAAACAACAAATATTCTGAAGAAAAATACTTAAAATCTCAAAGTGGCTCCTTTCTTCTCTCAGCGTTTTCTCCTCTTGGTGGGTGCTTCAGCAACAGCCAACATTTCTGAAAAGACACCCAAACCATGAGGCAACCTGGTTTTAAGAGAGAGAGATCAAGGAGTTTGGAATTAACCCAAAATGGCCAATAAAACTACAGTTTCTAGGCAGTATCCACTCCCACAGGGGCAGGCAGGCTGTTCAGTGTCTACCACTGCCACTGATGAACACAGAGACTTCCTTTTAGCCCAAGCAAGCAATGGCCTCCAAGAAATTTACAAACAGTTCAGAACAGCAAATCTGTAACTGGACTTTTTTAAAATTCAGAAAGTGGGAAAAAAGCAAGATTTTTTGTTTTTTGTTTGATTTTGTTTAAAGATAACAAAGATAAACAAGTAGCAACTAGTTAGAACAGTGCAATAAATGACCCCACACTTGAGTGCTAGGCCAGAGACAGATAAAATGCAAGTTTTAAGAAAAAAACAATTTTAAAATAAGTGCAACACAGGAAATGCAGTAAACAGGCTCTAGACATGTTCTAAATTCAGTTACTAGCACAGATATAAACTTTAGCAAGCCAAAAAATGCCAGAAAATAGGCGGCAATGCAGAAAAACTTCACAAATAATCTGAAGAAAAATACTTAAAATCTCAAAAGTGGCTCCTTTCTTCTCTCAGCATTTTCTCCTGTTGGTGGGTGCTTCAGAAACAGCCAACAAGTCTGAAAAGACGTCAAAACCATAAGGCAACTTGGTTTTTAGAAAGAGAGATCAAGAAGTTTGGAATTGACCCAAAATGGCCAATAAAACTACAGTTTCTAGGCAGTAACCACTCCCACAGTGGCAGGCAGGCTGTTCAGTGTCTACCACTGCCACTGATGAACACAGAGACTTCCTTGCTTCAGCAACAGCCAACAACTCTGAAAAGATAGTCCATAAAAAAATACTGTAGAGGCAGGCTATGAATGGCTTCAGAATGACTTCAGAATAAAAAGTGTCTCCAATTCAGTAAAATCAGTACTGTCTTTAATGCAACACAAGCGCTTTCACTCACAGCTTCTTCAGGTGTATATACATAGCATTAATACCACCTTCTTATATACTCAAATAAAAGCACATGACTAATTGATTTAAAGTCATATAGTCACTAAATACATTATAAACACATTGTAAAACATGGCATTAATGAATAACATTTAAAAATACATCTGAATATATATATATATATATATATATATATATATATATATATATATATATATATATAACACTATTGCATCAAATCCATCAATATAAACTCTCAAAAAAAGAGAATAAATAAATTAATAAATATATAAATATATATATATATATATATATATATATATATATATATATATATATAAACATTACACTCAAATAAAACCATAAGATACATTTCATCAGGGCTATCTACGTAGTGCTCTCTTCCTCAGTGCTGGTTTAATTGGCACACTATCATTAAGCCCATGTCCGTAATTTGCCCATAGCATAATTATCCATTTAGCCTCCACCTCTTCCGTCCTGTCCCTAATGTCATTATATCTATCATTTACAATCACCTTAGAAATTACCATGAACTTAAATTTATGATGCTGCCCTTTATTCAACACATGTTTGGACAAGGCATTAACTCTAGAGCCTTTACCAATATGGTAAACATGTTACCTAATCCTCTCTCTCAACATCCGGTCCATCTTGCCTACATAAAAACTATTACAGATTAGGCACATAGCAAGATAAACAACATGAACAGTATAGCATGTGGCATTCACCCTTACACCAAAAATCTTGCCAGTGTCCGAATTTTCTCCTCTTGGTGGGTGCTTCAGCAACAGCCAAAAAGTCTGAAAAGACGCCAAAACCACGAGGCAACCTGGATCATTTGCACCCCAACCAAGTAAAGTTGCTCTGTAGTAATGTTTGCACTGTCATGAACACATTCACATTAGTAAGGCAGGCAGTTTGTTAATAGCTCCATGACTCCCAAGCCCCTACCACTTTTGTTGTATTTATAATACTGTCATTTTTCTTTCAGTAGTAGCACTCGGATATCTTCCAATAAAGATACATGATGGTTTAGCTAAGAAACATCCTTGCCAAATCTGTACTTCACAATTAAATCACTGCATTCCTATATTTTATGCACAGTCACTAAATGACACATAAGTAAATGATTTTTTCAGTGATCAGTAATCATTTCCACTGCTTCTGTAATGATTTTCCAGTTACAGCTTTACAGTATTCACTGAGGTCATTGTAATATGCTCTTCATGTCAGTAAAGCAAACATTTCTTGCACTAAAAGCAAACCCCTTTGGTGGAATACTCATATAAACAGATTATATAACAAGAGAAAGAAATTATTTAACACTTATAACATTTCTCATTTTACCTACCATAAGAACACATTTAAGCAAACTTAGCAAAGATCTTAAAAGAACTATTAGGAAGCTCAAAACTGAGCATGAAATTAAAATAGCTTCCAAAACCCAAAATAACTACAAATCCTTTTGTAGGTATGTGAAAAAGTTAAGAACTAATACCCAACAATTTTGAGGCTTGTTCACAATAATACTACATTCTCTGACCTAAAGAAAACAGCTAATATCCTGGCTAACAAATTTAGTGCAAGTTTTACTCCATCCTCAATTATACCTACCCCACAGGTTTTGCAATCCCAGCCACCCCTTTAATTACTTTGGAACAAATTCTCACAACCCTCTTAAAAACTAAGAATACTTCATCCATGGGCCATAATAACATACCGGGCCATCTGATAGTGTCAAATATGATCTTGGCATCCTTATTCTAAGCTTCTCCTCTAGTTACATTCCTGAAGCCTGCAAAACAGCCATTGTAGTGCCACTACAAAAGGGTGGCCCAGCTATGGACCATGGCAACTATAGACCCATTAGTCTCCCTAGCCTCATATGTAAAGCTATGGAGTGCATTATCTCAGGTCTCATTAATCTGGACATTGAAAATCTCTTATGCCTGGACCCTCATCAATATGGCCTTGTCAAAGGAAGGTCATGCCTCTTTAACTTCATTAATTTCTTTGAAAACAAACTGACTGGTAAAAAACACAAAAACCAACGGACCACAAGACTTGTACAGAGGTAGACAATCCAAAGTAATCCAAAAGAAGGCTCCTTAGTTTTCCTTTAATGCAGATTTATTAGTTAAAACAAGTAGCGTTTTCGCTTCAGAAAATACTGAAGCTTCCTCAGAAACACAAAAAAGTACATTTGCGTCGACAATTAATATCAACAAAGGAAGCGTGTCAAATGACATCACTTCCTAAAAAAGTTTTTCTCACTCACATCAGACGTCAAATTGAAATGTGACTACGAAAATAAATCCATACTTAATTATTAAAAATCAAATGAAAAATTGTTAAAAAATTATTAAAAAATTAGTTGTATAGCCCTACAATTTCACAGCAGGAATAATTTACTTACTACTGTTAACATTTATAAATATATGTATATAATATTTGTAAAAAAAATATATATATGTGTGTGGGCGGCATTAAATAAATTCTCTCCTCAAAATAATAATCGATTAAGCTAGTAACTTCTAATAGATGAAAAGAAAAAAGAAAATTTTTTTTTAAAAATGATACAGATAAACCACAAATATACAATATTGATAAGATGTTATAATGAAATATTAAAATGATATATCAAAAAGTATAATTGAATTAAAAATATAAAAATTACCTAAATATAAAAATATTTTCTCTCTTATAACTTTCAAGCTTCAATACTACAGAAATATTACAATTCTCATTTAGACCTGGCACATTAAAGGCATCAAGTTTTAACTGCCAATCGAGCTCACGTCTTTCTAACAGGAGGGATAAAGGCCCACCCCTAAAACTGGGAGATAAATGGTCTATACCCATAAATTGAAAAGTATGGCCCGGGTTGTTAACAATATGTTTGGCCAACGCATTCTCAATTTTTTTGTTTCTGATAGCGTACACGTGCTGGTAAATCCTTTCACGGAATTTTCGATCCGTCTTGCCTATGTAGAAAGCATCACAACATTGGCAAAACGCAGCATAGACCACAGATCTAGTTTCACAATTAATCTTGTGTTGTATTTCATACTTTTTGTTCTTAATTTTAAATGTTTGACCTGTTTTTATAGTATAACACCAATTACAGGCTCCACACAAGAATGACCCTTTTTGTCTAACAAATAAATTTAAATTACTATTACTTTGTACTAATTCTTTTAAATTATTTCCCCTTCTATAAATCACCCTAGGTCGAATTTCTAGTTTTCCCAAAAGAAAGGAATCACTGCTAATAAAATGCCAATTTTTGCAGATAGTAGCCCAAATTTCTTTAGATTCCATATTAAAAGTTGTAATAAAACTAGTTGAAAACTTTGGTTGTGCAGTAGAAACATTAATACCTGACAAGTCAACTATTTCAGTGGTATCCTTTTTTGTGCATTTAAAGGGTTGTTTTGATTGTATCTACTCTATTTTCTGAAAAAGAAATATATATATATATATATATATATATATATATATATATATATTATACTTGTTACCCGCCTTTCTGAGCTAGTATAGCCCAGTTTTCAGGTTATTGCTGAATCCAGGGCTGTGTTACAAGTTTCTGTGTTGCCCATACCTTACTTGGCTAGAAGGACATTTCTCTGTTCACCTGTGGGAGAGGGGAGCTTTGAGCGGCCTATCAGTCCCAGGAGGAGTGTTTTCAGCCCAGAGGTTGGTAGTTTGTCGGCCATTTTGGGCTAATTTGTATCTTTTTCACTTCCCTGCTGTAAAAAATGCTTTTGTGTGGTTTTGCACACCGGGCAGCGCTGTTTAGCTAGAGTTGAACTCTTCTTGGCTCCACAAAGTCTTCTCTTCAATTTTTCCCTTGGAACTAGACAAACCTTCAACTTTAGCACTCAAACCATTCATTTCACAGACAAGCACTTGCTTAAAACTCATAGCAAGCACTAATTAACCCTAGCACTAGATCCCCCTATATGGTCCTGAAGGACAAGGCTCTCTATTCGTCCCCACCAGCCAATCAGAAAAACAGCTTACTCTACCTATTCAGGCATGTCCAAAGGGCAGTTTCCAGTGTACTCTCCGGTCCGGCTGGTGAGTCTGGGCATTTTGAGGCAGTGTTACAGCTGCCTTATGTGCACGGACAGCCCTCTCCTCCTACCACCAAACACTAATATATACGAGTGATGCAATTGTGCGGCCGAGCTGGAGGCGGGGCTCTCTCAACCCAGGACTGGAACTGACAGTCAGGAGGAGAAGGGTAATACTTGCAACACACCACCAGTATCACATAGACCTAATAAACCAACACCGGCAAATAACACACATGGATACATGAAGACATACTCGGAGGCTCTAAATAGGGATCTGCAAAAGCAACAGAGACCTCCAAAGCAGACATTCAAACAACCTCCACACCCCATCACCAACCGTGAAACACATACTTCACATAATCAGTGTGCCACGCGATCACAGCTCTTAACACAAAATAACATACCCAACACACTAGTAATAGGCGACTCTATGGTCAGGCACACTGATGTCCCACTAACTAGATTGGACGGGGAGAAGGTTACGGTTGGCTTCCTGTTGGGTGCCGGGATCCGCCACATAACACAGGTCACTCCAGAACAGGTACAAGTACAACTTTGTCGTTGTCCATGTTGGTGTGAATGGCCTGAGATGTGCCTCCCTGGACTGCATGAGGGGAGACATGGAGGAGCTCTCTGGTCGTGTGGCCCAGGCTGGTGTGACCCTGACCCTGAGTAGCGTCCTGCCCTCGCCAGGAATGGTGCCACAGTATAAAGAAAAAAAATATCAATTTCAGCAATTGGCTAAGTTTCTGGTGTCATTCAGGGGGGATCCAGTGTCTGTCCGCCTGGGATGAGGTGCTCGACAGGCCACGTTGCTTCGCAGGAGATGGCTTGCACCTGTCGCCCTTGGGCTTTCGAATACTGGCCGAGGCTCTTGCTGCTCCCATAGGGCCTTTTTTAGGCAAGGTTCAAGAGACAAACCCACCACCATAAATAGCACAAGTAACCAAAAACTGAGGGTAATGCTGCTCAACGCCGGAGGTCTGAACTTCTGAATGCATGCACTCGAGGTACTCCTCAGTATGGAGAACATCGACATCTGTGGGGTGACAGAGGCCTGGTTTAGGGCTCCTGAGAGCGCCCCAGCACTACTAGGCTGTAGCTCATACCATGCCTTTCGGCCGCAGAACCAGGACCGAAACACAAAAGGCGGCGGTGTGTCCATATTCATCAGGGATGCCCGCACCTCCAGGTTAGTGGCGCAGCACAGTGCATCGGAGATCATCCATGTGCAACTAACAGTGGGCGGGGCTGCAATCCAGATTGCGGCTTGCTACAGATCATCCACCATGGTCCAGGACCCCCATTCCACATTTCTGGAGAAACTTGGAAGTATGAAGGTCCTACCAAACATCCTAATACTGGGTGATTTCAATTACCCAAACATAGACTGAGAGAGCTACTCAAGTACTAACTCCCTTGCCCAACACTTCCTAGAATTTATAGACTCGAATGCCCTGGATCAACTGGTCAACACCCCCACCAGAGGGAACAACATATTGGACCTGGTCATCACCAACATGGGTGACTGGTGATCCACACCGGAGATCAGTCCCTCGCTGGTTAGATCAGACTAATTACTCTGGATATCCACATTCCGCCCCCACCCCAATTAAGGAATCCACCGTGAAAAACTTTTCAAAAGCAAACTTCACATTACTTAAGACCGAAGTAGAAAGGTTCACAGCCCCCATGTTAAAGGACAGTGCTGTCCAAGCTGCTGAAACCTTTACAAAGGCACTCTGTGAGCATCTGCAGGAATGCATGGATCATGCTATCCCAAGTAAAACCAAGACTCACTCCTCCAAGAAAAGGAAACCAGTCTGGTGGACCCCTGCCATAAACAAGCTATACAACAGAAGGAGGAAACTAGTACAGAAAAGAGTAAAATCCCAAGAAGGAAAGACATCCCTGATCAGTATCGGCAAGAAACTACGATCCCTCATTGAATCATCCAAGGCTAGTTAAAATTGCCAATGACTCCAAAGATAACGACGAAGCATTCTTTAGCTATGTCAGGAACCTAGGTGGAGGCTCTCAGATCTGCTCTGAATTGGTGAAGAATGGCACAAAATACACTGAACTGACTGATATTGCCAACATTGTGGCAGACAGGTTTAGTGCAAACTTCACCCCCCTCTCACCCCCTAAAGGGCCCATAACCATACCAGAAGAATGTAGGGCCCCATCTGTCACTGACACACAGGTTAAAACAGCCCTATCCAAAGCCAAAAACACAGCTTTAATGGGACCGGACGGTGTCCCAGGCTGTGTCTTACAAGAGCTCCAAAATGAACTAACCCCTCATCTAAACACACTGTTCAAACTCGGCCTCTCTACAGGCTATGTACCCACAGAGTGGTGCACAGCAACAGTTATCCCGCTCCACAAAGGTGGAGCCACAACGGGCCCTGGGAACTATCGCCCTATAAGCTTGACTAGCCTGGTCTGCAAGGTTATGGAACGCATCATCATGGAACTCATTAACAGAGACACTGGGAACCTCCAAACCTTGGACCCTACCCGGTTTGGCTTTGTTAAGGGCAGATCATGCCTCCTGAACCTGGTGGACTTCTTTGAGACAGTTACCAAGGCATTAGACGAGGGAAAGGAGGTCCACACAGCCTACCTCGACCTTGAAAAGGCTTTCAACGCTGTTCCCTATTCTAGTATTGTAGACAAGCTCACCAGCTTGAACATAAATCCCAACATCACGAGATGGGTTGCCAACTGGCTCATGGGTAGAGCCCACGTGGTCAGAGTTGTAGGCTCTACGTCCGACTCTAAACCGGTTATAAGTGGCGTCCCCCAGGGCTCAGTCCTGGGACCCCTCCTGTTCGGTATATACTTCTCAGAGGTACAGGCAAGCACAGGAGGACTGTGGCAGACCAAGTTCGCAGACAACTGCACACTGGGGGCTATAACTGATTCTCCGGCTGATACAGACACCCTCCAGATGGGTCTCACTGAGAGGGATACCTGGTGTCAAACTCATGGCTTCGAGCTAAATGCCAAGAAGTGCATAGTCATCCCCTTTGGAAAAAACAAAGTACCCGCGAACTGCCACATAGGTGGTAGTCCCCTAAATACAGAAAATGTCATAGGGGATATGGGGACCCAGGTAGATAGTAATCTCTCTTTTGATAATTATATTGCCAAGGTGGTTGGAAAATCCTTCTATGTAGCCCACCTGATCACAAACGGGTTTGTATCTAGAACAAAAGAGGTTATTGTGCCTCTCTTCTCATCACTCATTAGACCCATCATAGAATACAACACCCAATTTGGGATGTGCCTTACAAGACACCTGCAGCAGCTGGAAAGACCACAAAAGTACCTCACCAAGAGGATTACTGGCCTCAAACAGATGCCCTATGCAGCCCTACTCAAGAAACTCCAGCTGTACTCGGTTGCATGCCGCTTACTCAGAGGTGATCTCTGCCTGACATGCAAGGCCATGTCTAACCCAGAATTGATGGACATGCTCCACCTAAAAAAAAACAAATCCCAGAGAGCCACAAGCTCTAGAGATATAAACCTCACCACAACGATAAAAAGGACATGCTGGAGGGATAGATTCCTGTCCCAGAGACTCCCCATGCTTAGGAACAGGATTCCAATATATATCGGGCAGAGCCCCTCAGTAACAGTCTTCAAGAAAGACCTTGACGTGTGGATGAGAAACAGAAGATTTACCCTGGGGATCACTGCAGTGGCTCTGCTGGACAGTGGCATAAGGAACTAATGGCTCTGCTGGACAGAGGCACAGGGAACAAATCTAAGGGGGTGGCGAAAGCCGACACATTCTGGCTAGGCTTATGGGTGCCCTTGGGCAGATAGCCTAGTACTTACCTATGAACCTATGAACCTATAACCAGGGCTAGAGGCAATTGCTTCAAATGAGTTCTTCTCGAAATCAAGAAGAGGTTTGAAGAAGCCTGTAGATCTTTTAAAATCAATCTCTGCAATGATCGAATCAACTAAGGTGACCGGATAGCCTCTGTTGGTGAAAAGCTCTTTCAAAAAGACACATTCTTTCTGAAAAGTAGCATGTGTATTACACATGCGGACAGCCCTAACCAGCTGCCCTTTCACTATAGCTCGTTTCTGTTTGTAACGGTGAAAACTGGAAAAGTGAAGGAGGGAATTACAAAAAGTTGGCTTCCTGAAAACTGAAGAAACCAACTTCCCACCTTCTAAGTCCTTGACCAACGTAACATCAAGATATTCAATCTCAACTACTGAAAATTGGTAGATGAATCTAAGAAACGTGGTGGTCGTATTCATGTAGTTGACCAGATTTTGGACAGCAAGAGGGTCACCATAAAATAAAATGAATATATCATCAAGAAATCGAGTGTACATGATGATATGTTGTTTAAATTCAGGAAGCTCCAAAATAAACTTCTTCTCCCAATATGCCATAAATATATTGGCAACGCTGGCCCCACAGAGAGACCCCATGGCCACGCCCTGTTTTTGAAGGTAGATTTGTTTATCAAAGGAGAAAAAATTGGAACTAAGCACAATGTCCAATAATTCAGTAACGACATCTATGTCTTTCTGTGTAGCATTGATCTCCTTCAAAAACAACCCAATCCATTCAATGGCTTCTAAATGAGGAATAGAAGTATAAAGATCAACAACATCAATGGTTAGAAAGTTATTAAAATTATCATATTTGATGTTGCCGATATTCCTCAAAAATGACCAAGAGTCCTTACATACTGTGGGGATATCCTTGATGTATTTAGCCAAGATTTTATCAACCAGACGGGCACAAGGGTGGGTCATAGATGTTCTGCCATCCACAAGAGCTCTCATCGGTGGATCATGTAGGCTTTTGTGGATCTTGGGGATCCCAAACATGACTGGCATTTTCGGAAATGAAATATCAATGAAGTTATATGTTTCAAGATCAATTTTGCCAGCCAAAAACATATCCCTAAAATACCCTCTAATCCTCTTGTAGGTGACATTCATCTCATTAAGGGAAGATAGACTATAGGCTGGGGAATCTAGGACAAACAACATTTTTTCTGTGTAGGCAGTTTTGTCAAAAATGACCAAGCCACCACCCTTGTCAGGTTTAATAACCCTGACCGATAGCTGATGAAGGTTGTTCAGGGCCATGGTTTGTTCCCTGCTGGTATTAAATTTAGATAGGTTAGAGTTTGGACTGGTGGAAGTTCGTATATGTCTAATGTCCACCTCACAGACCCTTTCAAAAGTTTGTAATCCAGAATGCAATGGGGGATTAAATGTGCTAGACAACTTCAAATCAGCACCCAAATCTTTCACATCCTTACTGTACAACAGATCTAAATTCAGTTTACGTACAAAGCATTTCAAGTCTATGATAGTATTTGATAAGTTGAAATGCCGACTAGGGATAAAGGTATTTTCTAAGGCCAACAGTTCAATCAGTTCTGATTCAAGATGGACATGGGAAAAATTATAAATTTTAAAGTCCCCTTTGCTGTTGGTCTGTATTACAGGGAAAACCATTTCAGTATCCTCTCCAGTATCCGACAAGTGTGGGCAAAAAACCTCTGAAACGGGTTGAAAAACAGTTAGTTGTTCCTGGTTCTGTTCCTGTTCTTGTAAGTCCGTTGAGGTTGTTGCCCTAAAAAATCGTTGTTTGCTGAATTATTGTTGTAATTCTTGTTATTAAAATTCCTGTGCTGATTAAAGTTGTTTGCTTTAATCCTGTTTCTATGTCTTAAGCCCAAATCTGGATTGTCACCCCTATCTTCGCCATTACTAGATGGATTAGAAAAATCAGATGGACCATTGTTCTCTTGAAAACCATTAATAGCTCCATCAATAGAAACTTCTCGTGGAAGGGGCTTTTGAAGTTTAGGATAAACATTTAATTGCTGGTAGGCAAATCTATCCCTCCCCAGTTTCTTGTTTTTATTCTGTTTTAATTTAACCATTAGTGCATCAATACTATTGAAAATATGATTATAGTCGTATTTGTATCTTAAAAAATCAATATCTAATTTAATAGATGCATCAAGGTTGTTAATTTCAATAATCAACATGTCAATACTTTTAGCATAATGCTTGACCAAGAGTTCAATGAGTCCTGACCCCTGTTGTTCAAAAAGGGCCACCAGGTCAGAATGAAAGGTAGAATCGACTATAAGCCCAGAAGGAGAGAATTGACTCTGCAAGCCTTTAGGAACAATCTTTTCCTTCAGGCATTGCTGGAAGTACGCCACCTCAAGTTGTAATTTCTTTAATTTCAACATCTTAGTATCAAGTTGTTTCAATTTATCATTAATAGAATCCATGTTAGTAGAAGGCTCCACTTGCCCCGAAACCGGTCGTTCCCCAGCTAGTCTTTGAGTGAATGCGAAAGGATCCAAATTATCTATCCATTCCGCAATGGGAGGAACGCCAATGAGTTCCGGGTTACTGGCGCCATTATAATCAGTGTTGTCCCTCGTAGTTAAATTGGAAAGAACACGCTGTCCATTAGGAATAACAACTTCTTCCACCGATGCATTAGTTGGTGGTTGTACAGTGGAAATAAGAGGACATGGAGTCCGTCCCATTTGAGAATTGTGGGACCCAGGTCTATTGGTGTCCCTTATTTCAATGACGTCTAAGCGAGAATGTAAAGCATCCATCCTTTGCGAGAGGGACGTTAAGAGTGCTCCAAAATCAATTCTGTTCGGAGCCAACTCTAAGTTGCCAGTTCTAAAAATATTCGGAGTCCTCGGGTTGTCTGGATCCTCTGTAGACATGTTACGCAAAACAAACTGACTGGTAAAAAACACAAAAACCAACGGACCACAAGACTTGTACAGAGGTAGACAATCCAAAGTGATCCAAAAGAAGGCTCCTTAGTTTTCCTTTAACGCAGATTTATTAGTTAAAACAAGTAGCATTTTCGCTTTAGAAAATACTGAAGCTTCCTCAGAAACACAAAAAAGTACATTTGCGTCGACAATTAATATCAACAAAGGAAGCGTGTCAAATGACATCACTTCCTAAAAACGTTTTTCTCACTCACATCAGACGTCAAATTGAAATGTGACCACGAAAATAAATCCATACTTAATTAATCTTGAATCAGAACTGATTGAACTGTTGGCCTTAGGAAATACCTTTATCCCTAGTCGGCATTTCAACTTATCAAATACTATCATAGACTTGAAATGCTTTGTACGTAAACTGAATTTAGATCTGTTGTACAGTAAGGATGTGAAAGATTTGGGTGCTGATTTGAAGTTGTCTAGCACATTTAATCCCCCATTGCATTCTGGATTACAAACTTTTGAAAGGGTCTGTGAGGTGGACATTAGACATATATGAACTTCCACCGGTCCAAACTCTAACCTATCTAAATTTAATACCAGCAGGGAACAAACCATGGCCCTGAACAACCTTCGTCAGCTATCGGTCAGGATTATTAAACCTGACAAGGGTGGTGGCTTGGTCATTTTTGACAAAACTGCCTACACAGAAAAAATGTTGTTTGTCCTAGATTCCCCAGCCTATAGTCTATCTTCCCTTAATGAGATGAATGTCACCTACAAGAGGATTAGAGGGTATTTTAGGGATATGTTTTTGGCTGGCAAAATTGATCTTGAAACATATAACTTCATTGATATTTAATTTCCGAAAATGCCAGTCATGTTTGGGATCCCCAAGATCCACAAGAGCCTACAGGATCCACCGATGAGAGCTCTTGTGGATGGCAGAACATCTATGACCCACCCTTGTGCCCGTCTAGTTGATAATATCTTGGCTAAATACATCAAGTATATCCCCACGGTATGTAAGGACTCTTGGTCATTTTTGAGGAATATCGGCAACATCAAATATGATAATTTTAATAACTTTCTAACCATTGATGTTGTTGATCTTTATACTTCTATTCCTCATTTAGAAGCTATTGAATGGATTGGGTTGTTTTTGAAGGAGATCAATGATACACAGAAAGACATAGATGTCGTTACTGAATTATTGGACATTGTGCTTAGTTCCAATTTTTTCTCCTTTGATAAACAAATCTACCTTCAAAAACAGGGCATGGCCATGGGGTCTCCCTGTGGGGCTAGCGTTGCCAATATATTTATGGCATATTGGGAGAAGAAGTTTATTTTGGAGCTTCCTGAATTTAAACAACATATCATCATGTACACTCGATTTCTTGATGATATATTCATTTTATTTTATGGTGACCCTCTTGCTGCCCAAAATCTGGTCAACTACATGAATACGACCACCACTTTTCTTAGATTCACCTACCAATTTTCAGTAGTTGAGATTGAATATCTTGATGTTAAGTTGGTCAAGGACTTAGAAGGTGGGAAGTTGGTTTCTTCAGTTTTCAGGAAGCCAACTTTTTGTAATTCCCTCCTTCACTTTTCCAGTTTTCACCCTTACAAACAGAAACGAGCTATAGTGAAAGGGCAGCTGGTTAGGGCTGTCCGCATGTGTAATACACATGCTACTTTTCAGAAAGAATGTGTCTTTTTGAAAGAGCTTTTCACCAACAGAGGCTATCCGGTCACCTTAGTTGATTCGATCATTGCAGAGATTGATTTTAAAAGATCTACAGGCTTCTTCAAACCTCTTCTTGATTTCGAGAAGAATTCATTTGAAGCAATTGCCTCTAGCCCTGGTCTTCTTGATACCACTGAAATAGTTGACTTGTCAGGTATTAATGTTTCTACTGCACAACCAAAGTTTTCAACTAGTTTTATTACAACTTTTAATATGGAATCTAAAGAAATTTGGGCTACTATCTGCAAAAATTGGCATTTTATTAGCAGTGATTCCTTTCTTTTGGGAAAATTAGGAATTCGACCTAGGGTGATTTATAGAAGGGGAAATAATTTAAAAGAATTAGTACAAAGTAATAGTAATTTAAATTTATTTGTTAGACAAAAAGGGTCATTCTTGTGTGGAGCCTGTAATTGGTGTTATACTATAAAAACAGGTCAAACATTTAAAGTTAAGAACAAAAAGTATGAAATACAACACAAGATTAATTGTGAAACTAGATCTGTGGTCTATGCTGCGTTTTGCCAATGTTGTGATGCTTTCTACATTGGCAAGACGGATCGAAAATTCCGTGAAAGGATTTACCAGCATGTGTACGCTATCAGAAACAAAAAAATTGAGAATGCGTTGGCCAAACATATTATTAACAACCCGGGCCATACTTTTCAATTTATGGGTATAGACCATTTATCTCCCAGTTTTAGGGGTGGGCCTTTATCCCTCCTGTTAGAAAGACGTGAGCTCGATTGGCAGTTAAAACTTGATGCCTTTAATGTGCCAGGTCTAAATGAGAATTGTAATATTTCTGTAGTATTGAAGCTTAAAAGTTATAAGAGATAAAATATTTTTATATTTAGGTAATTTTTATATTTTTAATTCAATTATACTTTTTGATATATCATTTTAATATTTCATTATAACATCTTATCAATATTGTATATTTGTGGTTTATCTGTATCATTTTTTAAAAAATTTTTTTCTTTTTTCTTTTCATCTATTAGAAGTTAATAGCTTAATCGATTATTATTTTGAGGAGAGAATTTATTTAATGCCGCCCACACACACATATATATTTTTTACAACTATTGTATACATATATTTATAAATGTTAACAGTGGTTAGTAAATTATTACTGCTGTGAAATTGTAGGGCTATACAACTAATTTTTTAATAATTTTGTAACAATTTTTCATTTGATTTTTAATAATTAAGTATGGATTTATTTTCGTGGTCACATTTCAATTTGACGTCTGATGTGAGTGAGAAAAACTTTTTTAGGAAGTGATGTCATTTGACACGCTTCCTTTGTTGATATTAATTGTCGACGCAAATGTACTTTTTTGTGTTTCTGAGGAAGCTTCAGTATTTTCTGAAGTGAAAACGCTACTTGTTTTAACTAATAAATCTGCGTTAAAGGAAAACTAAGGCGCCTTCTTTTGGATTACTTTGGATTGTCTACCTCTGTACAATTTCTTTGAAAAAGTAACTGGCGCAGTGGATAGTGGTTATACAGTGAAAACAACATATCTAGACCTGACCAAGGCCTTTGTCACTATTCCCCATGCAGGCATTATTGACAGACTTGTAAGTCTGAATATAAATCCGTATATTGTATGGTGGATCGCTAACTAGGTGTCTAACAGAACCCATGTGGTTAGAGTCACAGGTGCCACTTTTGAAACCAAAATAGTTGCTAGTGGTGTACCACAGGGCTCAGTTTTGAGCTTTCCTCTATTTGGCATTTATTTCTCAGACCTTCAAGCCAGCAATCTTGGCCTATGTTAACTAAGTTTGCAGATTACTGTAAACTGGGAGTTCTGATTCAATCTACAATTGACTCATAATTAGAGTTGCCACCTGTCAGGAAATGTTCTGGCAGTCAGGAAATTGAGGTATCTGTCAGGAAATTTGTGTGTGTATATATATATATATATATATATATATATATATATGTTTGTGTGTGTGTGTGTGTGTGTGTGTGTGTGTGTGTGTGTGTGTGTGTGTGTGTGTGTGTGTGTGTGTGTGTGTATATGCATGCATGTGTAAAAATAATATTGATAGGAGCATACATAAATCTCCTGGGTAGTGAAAAATTAATGAATAAAATGCATCACAGAACATGTGGAACCTTAGAGCTTCTGGAGGCCATCATTCTTGGCTGCATAAGTAGCTTAGTATGGTCCTCTGTGGAGGGCTCCACCTAGTCTAAAAAATTACCCCACACAGAGGTGGGTGCACAGATTGCTATTGTTTGTGGGGGGGGGGGGATACTGTGATAATTATTTCTTTAATTTTCCTTACAGTTAGACTTCAGAAGTGTATGCAGAAGGTCACTATAGTTTCTATGTTGACTAGGACAGCGTGGTCATTTTTTCTTTTACTTTCCTGAAAATCACACCTCACAGGTGGGCACAGAATGTCACTATAGATTGTCCAGGGCCAGTGTACTGTGTTGGAATAAGCTGTAATGAATTACTGCAAGTGTTATTTTTTTAACTTTCCTCACAATTAAAATCATATGTATATACATGTGGATATCTTCTGGAGCAGGGAAAAGGAGGCCGACTGCATATATACAGCTGACAGCAATATGCTGAAATATATTGTTGTGCTCTTTGTTCTTTCATCTTCATACTGCTTTGATTTCAGAGCGGTATACAGGTAGGTTAGGGCTGAAGAGTCATGCTGTGTAGGTGAATTACAGCAGCAATGTGAGAAATATTTTTATTTGTTTTAACATTTGTTAACTGGGAAAATCTGACTTGGAACTAAGCCAATTTTCAGCAGAGGCCCAAGGAGAAACATTCCAGAAGCATATTTTTGTAATGTGGGAGGAAACTGGAACACCTGGAGAAAACCGACATGAACGCAGGGAGGACATGCAGAATCCACACAGAAGGCACCCCAGCCAAGAATCAAACTGGAGAACCTCTTGCTGTGAGGCGACAATGCTACCACTGTGCCACTGCATCACTGTGCCATCCATATTTGACTGTTCTTTTGTCCTTTCACTTTCATCCCAATTTAACACCATATGTTACACTGAAAATCACTATCTATTGCTGTGTCTAGTATGCGCCTCAGGAGCCACACTACTACTGAGTCTGTTATGTGCCTCAGGAGCCAAACTACTACTGAGTCATTATGTGCCTCAGGACCTGTACTACTACTGAGTCTATTATGTGCCTCAGGAGCCGCACTATTACTGAGTCTAGTATGTGCCACAGGAGCCATACTACTACTGAGTCTATTATGTGCCTCAGGAGCCACACTACTACTGAGTCTAGTATGTGCCACAGGAGCCATACTACTACTGAGTCTATTATGTGCCTCAGGAGCCACCCTGCGACTGAGTCTAGTATGTGTCTCAGGAGCCATATTACTACTGAGTCTATTTTGTGCCTCAGGAGCCACACTACTACTGAACCTATTATATGCCACAGGAGCCACACTAATACTGAGTCTAGTATGTGCTACAGGAGCCACAATACTACTGAATCTAGTGTGTGCCACAGGAGACACACTACTACTGAGTCTAGTATGTGCCACAGGAGCCACTACTACTACTGAGTCTATTATGTGCCACAGGAGCCATACTACTACTGAGTCTAGTATGTGCCACAGGAGCCATACTACTACCAAGTCTAGTATGTACCATAGGAGCCATATTACTACTGAGTCTAGTATATGTCACAGGATCTATACTACTACTACTAGTGAGTCTATTATGTGCCACAGGAGCCATACTACTACTGAATCTAGTATGTGCCTCAGGAGCCACACTACTACTGAGTCTAGTATGCATATAGTCAGTAAAAATGATAGGAGATTTTTTTACCTATGGCTAGAGTGAAAGTCATACTGTGTAATAGAGATTATATTATCATCACACAATTACTGCCAAGAGATGGGAAAAATAAAAATTTCCACAATCTTATCCAGCAGAGGAAACAGTGCAATTTAATGGAACTTATTAAAGTCTGTAGAAGACCCAAAATAACTAGGGGAAGAAAAAGTAATTGTTCCTTAAGTGTGGGTTTAGCATTATTTAGTTGACTGAGTAATATGAATAGTTAACAGGGAAAGACAATGGATATGGAGCAAGGTTTTGAGACATTCAGGGGGAAGACACCAGCTGAAGAGGCTGATTCTGGTATTAACATATTTATCACAGTGGTACATACTGACTTAAAACACAGATGCTTAGCATGATCATTGGTGTTCAAGTTATACACACAAACAAGGATTGGTGCAAGCGCAGATTAGGTATGAGCAATCTACCAGGACTAAGAAGATTGTTAGTACCCTTCCAGAACTGTTTTACATTTCTAATATGTAATCTGATTCTGTTTTGCGAGAATGGAGTTAAAACTTGACTTTATTCCCAGCATCCCTGAATTTTGTAAGCAATGCTGGAGGTGAGATTGTATCGCATACTCCAAAGATGCTTGAGACCCATCAAAAGTTTTTAATTGATGTTCTATAATTACATCCAGAGCTTTTTCAATTTAGGATGAATAAGAAAGACTGAAATATTTCACATGATATCTAGGCCAAATAGTGCAGAAATTGTGCAGATAATATCTCGCTTTCCTTTATGAAAATGGAAATTATTGAAGTCTGTCCATTTTCTAGAGTAATATAATATGTGTGCTTTGCAGACTTTACACTGAACTCAGATTGCAAAAGAAGAAGGACAGTCCCTTAAAATGGTAGCCTTAGTGCTGGACTCTGGGGTACTTCAGAAATAAATGTAAAGATTAACGTGAGAGCACTATCAATATGGACACTTCATCTACTCCATTGGAGGACCTGCAATCAGCACTGAAGTTACCCATGATAATTACTACATAGGATCATAGGTTACTGGGCTAATGTCCCTAGAGCCTTTTAAACCTAGCCATTCATGCCCCAGTTTTCCCAATTATTAAAGCCCACAGCTAGAATGACTTTGGCGTACGCCTCTGCCTAATCATAACACACAAGCAAACACAGTCACAGCTTTGTATGAGATGCCTATTAACTATGAACTTGTCAGTTTGTCAGTCATTCCCTATTGCAATATTACCAGCTTTAACAGCTTACCAATTTTTTGTTTTTACTGTAACATCAGCAATTTAATTTTTCAAGGGCAGCAGGCACTAAATTTGTAGATGTAAAGTTCTTTGCCAGTAGCAACCACTTCATTAGTTACAGATCTTTTTAATGTGGAACTATTCAGATGATTTTTACTTATACAGAATGAACTGGCACCCCACCTAAGTACCAAGTTCAGTCATAGCCTCACTTCAAGCTTTGTGCCTGCTGAATAGTGCACAGTGACGGTTATCACACTCCACAAAGGGGGGAGCCACCACAGACCCCCAGGAACTACCACCCCATTAGCCTGACCAGCCTGGTCTGCAAGGCCATGGAACGTATCATCATGGAACTTATAAACAAAGACATTGGTAATCTCCAAACTCTGGACCCCACCCAGTCCGGGTTTGTAAAAGGCAGCTTGTGTCTCCTAAACCTGATAGACTTCTTTGAAGCAGTCACCAAAGCTGTAGATGAGGGTAAGGTGGTTCACACAGCCTATCTAGGTCTTACCAAGGCTTTCAACACCATCCCCCACTCTGGAATTATAGATAAACTCACTAAACTAGGTATAAATCCCTATGTCACAAGATTGGTTGCCAACAGGCTCACTGACAGAACCCACGCTGTAAAAGTAGCAGACTCCAAATCGACTTCAGACCAGTGACAAGTGGAGTACCACAGGGTTCAGTCCTGGGTCCTCTGCTGTTTGGCATCTTCTTCTCTAAAGTACAGGCCAACGCAGAAGGTCTTTGGCTAACAAAGTTCACAGATGACTGCAAGCTAGGAACCATAATTGAAACTCCTAACGATGCCAAAAAGTGCATTGTCATCCCTTTTGGTAAAAACTCTGTACCCATGAACTACAACATAGGCGGTAGTATAGTTAACACGGAAAGTGTGATAAGAGACCTTGGGACACAGGTAGACTGTAGTATGTCCTTTGATAATCACATTGTCACAGTAATCAGGAAATCATTCTACGTGGCACACCTCATCACAAAAGGTTTCTCATCCAGAAAAAAAGAGGTCATTGTTCCCCTCTACTCATCACTCATTAGACCTATTATAGAGTACAACACCCCTTTTGGTATTTACCTCACAAGACATCTACAATAACTGGAAAAGCCACAGAAATACCTCACAAAGAGGATTACCAGCCTCAAACAGATGCCCTATGCAGACTGTTTCAAAAAACTCCAGCTTTACTCCGTCGCATATCACCTACTCAGAGGTGATCTCTGCCTAACATACAAAGCTATGTCAAACCCAGAGCTGTTGGACATGCTCCACTTAAAGAAATCCCAATCCCTCTGAGCTACATGCTCTAGGGACCTAAACCTTGTCACCACAATAAGCAGAACATGCTGGAGGGATAGATTCCTGTCCCGGAGACTTCCCATACTTTGGAATAAACTACCTATCTATATCAAAAAAGCTCCTCATTAGCACTCTTCAAGAAAAATCTTGATGATTAGATGGGAAATAGGAAATTCACCCCGGGGATCACTTCTGCGGCTCTGATCAACAGTGGCACAGGAGTATAATTTTCCTGGGTGGCAAAAGCCAGGGTACCTTTTTGGCTGAGCTTCTATAGGCCTCAGGGCCGATAGCCTAGTACCTTCCTATGAACCTATGAACCTATGCAGAGATTGTGCTTATTGTTGAGTGATGTTGGTGGATTGTAATGACAGATGTCTGAGTGGCCTTTTATGGTTGAAATTTTCTGAAATGGGTAGTTTTGTCATTATTGGTTCATACATTTTGTTTCTTTGCTTACTGAAAGAACATTCACAACTACAAATTTGAAACATATTCTAACAAGTGGTACTGTATTATACAAGGAATATAATTTTATGCAATCAGGAAGATGAATCAAAGAACACAAACATGTATGCATGTCCCTAAAAGTTGTGTGCAAGGAGCCTGCTGTTTGAAAACAGTCCAAAGGAAAAAGTAATCTTCCACTGGCCATTTATTTTTTTGCTTAGTGCTTTCACTCAGAAAGGGAAAGTCGAAGTTCATTTGAATGCTCCATATACACAGTATTCTTTAACCTAATTATGAATGATGGAAAAAACATTGATGTGAAATGTAAGCTATGTCTGCCAATAAAAAAGACCTACAGAACTTTGGCTAACAAGTATGTCAAATTTAAAAAAAACATCTTCAGACATCACATCCTATCACACTTGGAAAGCTAAATAGTCTGAAAAGGAAAACAGTTGATTCAGGTGCTGACAAGTTGAACAAGAAATCATTGACAAAGCCATCCGTTGCAGCAGTCATTGGTTCTGGTCGTCACCCAGTCCAAGGTGGATAGTTTGATCATTGACTTCACGGTGAATGACATGCAGTGTTTCAACATTGTCGAACAGCCATCCTTCATCAACCTTGTAACTGGCCTGCAGACAGAAAAGGTGGTCATGAGCAGGAAAACTCTTGCTGAATTGGTGGAGAAACAGTTCATTGATATGAAAGAAAACCTGATGGAAACCTTAGCAAGCATTTCAATTGTTTGCACTATGTCAGACATTTGGACCCATCAGAATCATAGTTTTTTTGGTGTCACCACCTTCTGGATCAACTGTGACTCACTTCAATGAAAGTCAGCTGCTTTGTCATGGTCTGAGCTCTCAATCATCTTGAATTAACTGGGAGCACCAGTTTTTAAGCTTAAATAAGCTTGCTTTCCCAAGTGCCCGATTTAGGTGCAAATACACCCGCGATCTACAGTAAAGCACACTCTGTTCTGGCTGTAGATGTCTCAGCCAATCAGAGCATTGCTTTACTGCATCTGCTTTGCATACAGCTAGCTTGCTTCATTTCCTGTGTTGTGCGGAAGCAGCTGTGGAGGAGCTGGTATGGCTGAAGTCCTCAATTAGGTCTGCTTAGCCCACATATTAAGGCGGTATTGGCATGGTGAAAAAAAGACTTACAGGCACATTTGGAGCTAGAGAGATGGTCACCATTGAGGTGAGAGAAATAATCAAGGGAAAGATAGCTATGCACCTAAACTGAGTCATGGCTGTGGTCTGGATCCAATCATGAGAGAGGGAAGGGAATTTATAGCTCCAGCAGCAGCAGCAGCTTGTCACGGTTTGTGTGGTATCGAATTGCTCCCCAGAAGGTCTGAAGTTTGTAGTGGTCCTTGAATGCAACTGAGGATTTTATTTTTCACTACTTTATTTTAGAGGTAAGTAAGCTACTCTAAACTAAAATGCAGGTTTATGTGCAGTACTATAGAAAGAGACAAGCAACAGCACTTACTATCCCAAACCGGGCTGCGACATAACAACCAGGTCAAAGTCTTTAGAAATAAGTTTGGCAACTAATGCATCGTTTATTCCCAACCTGGAAGTAGTTGTTTACTTGGGGAGTGCCGAAAGTTATGTGTCTATGCAAAATCAGCTGACATTTGTGGGAGCGCTGTCTGTGTTTCAGCTGATCCTGTGTGTTTTTGTTTAACTTTTGGGGTGTTTCATTAGTAATTATCTGGTTGGAGCTTGCAGATAACTCTCCTTTTCCTGAAGATTTCCAGTATAGCGGTGAGATTCCTATGTCTGTCATCACCATAAACGTAACATTGTTTAGTTGTTTAATAATAGAAGTTGTTTACATACTAGTTTTTTGGTTATCAAACAGCTAGGAGTTTGTGTCACGTTGAAATGTGTTATTTTATGGTTTAAAGGTAACAACAAATGCTCATCTGATTAAACGAAGCATACATTCTCGAGAAATTTGCGTAAACATTTATTTGTATTAACAGTGTTGTGGGTATGAAATTCTGAGTCAGAATGCATGTTCATGAGAGTATTTTATCACTGTTGTAATGGGCTTGAGATAAACAATAAAGTGAACACTTAGATTTAGACATAGTAGCTGTTACTGCAATGGTTTAATAACACATAGGTTAGTACTAGGCTAACTGCCCCTGCGAGCCATTTTAAGCCTAGCCAGTTATCCCTTGTGAGACTCAAACCCTGCACCTTGTGTTTGTAAGACAAACACTTTAGCCATTAAGCCACCCTCCCAACCCAGTAGCCTATTTCAGAACTGTATCTTAACTGCTTAAGGATGCGTTTATTGATTTTACATTTCCAGTGACTCTGCTTTTTTGAAATAACTAGCAGCGGCCCATTTAACTACAGTGTTTGTGTGATTTAGTGACATTGTGTCGGTTTGATTTAGTGCAGAAAAAATGCAAGCCATGAGATCAAGTCAGTGTTTCAGTGCTACTAATTTTATTTTTATAATAATAGTAATAATAATAAAACCATAGTTCTCAACCAGTCAGGGGCACATTTCCACAGAATCAGGGACAAACCCAGAACAAATCATGGACAATCTAGGACATTTTTAAAATAGTAGTACTATTAGATATTGGCAGAATAAAAGCATATTAATTCACATAGATATTATGAAGTAAAATAAATCTATAACTCTTAATTGATGTCATTATTTATTGCATTTAATTTATCACCTATCCTCTAAAAGTCACTAGTTTAGGAGGAATTAAGAGGGACAGAGTTAAAGTTTGAGTCAAAGTCAGAGATGGCCTTGAAAATCAGGGACAGTTAAGAGGTACTCTTTTTTTAGTTCTGTTTTTGACTGCAAAAGTCGTATACAAATTTTAAAAGTTTGCATGCTTAAGCAGGCATAAAAAAAACAGAACAATCTTTTAAAATGCATTAGATAAATAAACACATTTTTCCAGAATGTGACTTTTTGGGATATAAAATAAAGTAACAACTGTCATAATAAAAGGGACTGTCCAAATATAAAACAGCTTTAATAGTTTTTTGGGATTTCATTTTAAGTAATGGACTGTTTCCCAAAAAGCAGGTCTGAACCGCTTTCTGTTGAACAAGATTAATTAAACTTGCAATGCTATCAAATAGTTTACATTACTGTACAGAATGAGTGCAGCAATTTCAACAGAAGAAATTGGTACAGTTGAGTAGTGACAATTTGTCCCGGTCCCCTTCAATAAACACATCACATGAATGACATTTGATAACCTTTATTAAAACTTCCATAACATAGCTTTGATCACCAAATTATTAATTAGAACTAGACACAATATAGTTGGTTCTACACACTGCATAAACATCCTTGTAATGTTAATCAGGGCAGTGTACCTACTCACCCTGTCCCAGTAAGCAGCATCCATACCTTTGCTTACTTTACTTATGAAGCAGCATCTAAGACTCACTTCATATCCCATTTACCCAGTAAGCAGCACCCATATCTATACTCGCTTACTTTACTTATGAAGCAGCATCCCATCTCACTTTAAACACTAATCATTGAATTACCTACCACCAAATAAGCAGCATCCTTACCTCAGCTTGCTTATCTATTCAGCAAACTTCCTCCAGCTGCTCATTTTCCTTTTCACAAATCCTTGAGATGAACCCAGACACCAGAGGGGGAACAGAAGAGGGCAAGCCTATCCCTCTTCTCTGCCTACCCTGACTGATAAAATAACCCCAATCCCCACCAATCCACCAACAAAAAAGGGGAGGGAGGGTGGGTAGCAAGTTCACGCCAAAATGTAATTGCTTACCCTGCTACACTTGTCTAAATGCATTAAGCCCCTCCCCACCCTTTTCTCATTTCCTTCCAATCATCCCTTCCTCCATTTAACCCTTTCACCTCCCCAACCCAACTAACTTCCACTAATATATCACCCTAACCCCTCTTGAAGATGTCCCAGGACAACTTGGTTTGTTACCAAACCTCATTTCCTGGATTTTTCATGCAGATCACAAGAATGAATGTCAGTGTGATAGACAGCTTACACTGTATACCAACTACAATAAACTTTACTATAAATTTATTTGTAGCATATAGAGTGCCATTGTCATGTTTCAAAATTAGGAAAAAAGACAAATTTGTAAAATTTATTGTACTTGGTATACAGTGAAATAATACAGATGTCACACTGTAGTAAACAGTTGTCTACTGTGGAATAATAACTTCACTGCATCTTCATCTTCACAGATGCACAAATTATTCCAAATGTTTTCTTTCCAGCACTAATTCCTTGTGGTATAACATACAAATGCACTGTACAGTAGGGATGTCTTTGAGGTGAGTCACAAGTCTGTAGTTTTCATCCTAAAAGTGATCCATCCGTCCATTTGTTTATGGGTATATATATATTAGGCACTGACCACCATAGTCTTTATAAATCTAGCAGTGAAACACAACTAAATTGACATGGGGCCAGACCTTGGGTTAATTTATGATTACTCATCCATTTGTGAAGGTTAAATAGGGTTAGGGATGGACTCTGCTTCACATGCTTGTGGAGCCTGTCTCCAAGCATGGGGATCCTCTGAGGCATACAGCTGTCTCACTAACATGTCCTATTTATGTTGCAAGCAAAATTTAGTTCCTTAGATTTAGTGTTCCTGATGCTGTTCATTTTATAGATGTGTAATAGGTCCATCAGAGCTGGATACAAGGATGTTTGTATGCTACTCATAGATCATCTTTGAGTAACCTGCAGGAGGCCTAGTATAGAGATAGGGATCTATGGCAGTCCATATAAGACAATGTGTTTATACCCTTGATTCTGCTGGTAAGGAACCTTTCTGGGTGCTCCGATTATTGCACATGTCTATAGACCGGTTGGGGGGGGGGTTAGGTTATGAATAATTTGCAATAATGAACTTTCTCTTTGGTCTGTTAAGAATCATTTGCAATAATGAGCTTTCTCTTTGGTCTGTTATGAATCATTTACAATAATAAGCTTTCTCTTGAGTCTGTTATGAATCATTTGCAATAAGCATTTTCTTAGACATGTTATGAATCATTCGGAACAATTACCTTGGGTGCATTATGAATTATTTGCAGCAATGAGATTTTCCTTGGATGCATAGAGTCATTTGCAGTAACGAGATTTTCCTGGATGTGTTATGAATTATTTGCAATAATGAGGTTTTTCTTGGATGCATTATGAGTTATTTTGAATAAGGTTTTCCTGGATGCATTATTGATTTCAAAAAATGCTTACTCTCAATTTTACTATGTGCAGTGCTGTGTATTACTCAGTCTTACTGAGTTACACACATTTAGAGGTTTCTGGATTGCATTCTCATCTTTTATCTGAATCAATAATTTTCTTCAGAAGCAAAGTCATGGCTGAATCACACAACAGCATGGTACAAGCCACAATAGAAGGAGGTGCAATGCAAACTTTCTTACACTGTTATAGTGCAACAACTCACAAGGGTAAGATTTTGTTTTACTACTGTTTGCCATCATACCAGATTCATTTACTGTAAGTAAAAGTGTAGCATCACAGTATACCTGTGAATTACCTTGAAGCCTTCTAATTGCGCCCCCTTTTCTCTTCTCTGAAGATGCTGCCTCTGAAAAGAAAAAGTGAATGACCACATTCCAAAGCAGCTGGAAGGTCCCCTTTGACTGAGTAATGGAAAGCAGGCATGGTCCAGGCTATGCATTTTGCAAAACGTATGCTACTAATATTAATGTCGAACATAGAGAGAGGAATGATCTGCACTGGCATATGGACACTGAGAAGCACAAGATGAGCACCAAACATTCAACTGGAAGGAAGATGACAGAAACGTTTGCCACTCAGCAAACCAATGCTAAAGTGTTGGAGGCTGAAGTAGCCTTTATGAGCCTACTTGCTGAACACAACTTTCCATTTACAACTGGGGATCATTTCCTGAAGTACATGAAGAGGCACTGCATGGATCCAGAGGTGGTACAAAAAGTGACCTGTGCACCAACAAAGGCTGCTTGCATTTTAAGAGATGTAATGGGACCAAAGTATCGGCAGAATGTTGCACAAGTTTATCAGAAAGTACCATACTGTTTGTATCTTGACCAGAGTACAGATATGGGAGATGACAAGCTGCTTGTGATTTTACTTGTGTTTTGACCATGGCATTTGTAAAAATGTTGTAAGATTCCTTGACATACCTGCTTGTAGAAGTGGAATGGGTCAAGACATTTATGACTGTGTAATAGAGACTCTGAGCAAGTTTGACATTCCTGTGACCAACATGGTGGCTTATTCATCAGACAATGCTGCATCCATAATTGGTAAGTGGAATTTAGTGCTATCCAGATTAAAAGAGGTTAATCCACATATTTTCAACATGGGCTGCTTATGCACATTGCAGAGTTATGTATTAAATCTGGTGTAAAAGTGATGGCTGTACCTGTAGAATTGTTGACTGACATTTATTGCCACTTTTCCAGCAGTGCACAGCATCAGCAGAAGCTGAAGGAGTTTGCACTCTTCATAAATATTGAACCTTTCAAAATGATCAGATATTCCCCCATTTGATGGCTGAGTTTGTCAAAAGTCATCAAAAGAATGCTTGCCTTGTGTTCCATCCTGAGATCCTACCTCTTGTCCTATGAACCACGGTCTGTTAAAGTGGATCTAATAGCTGAGAAACTGCAGAGCCATGACATTAAGCTGGCATTCCTGCTACTGCAGTATACCACTGAGCCATTGCATAACTTCAATGTGCAAATGCAAAGCAGGGAAAGCAAATTGCTCACATTGCATAAGGACATCCACAAAGTACAGCAGGCATATGCTAGTAGGGTACTGAAACTCATCACTAAGGGCTTTTCATCCAGAAAAAAGGAGGTAATTGTCCCACTGTACTCATCCCTCATTAGACACATTATAGAATACAATGCCCTATTTGGTATTTACCTCTGAAGACATCTGCCACAACTGGAAAGGCTGCAAAAATACCTCACTAAAAGAATCACAGGCCTAAAGCAGATGCCCTATGCTGACAGCCTTAAAAAACTCCAGCTATACTCTGTTGCATATAGTCTAATCAGAGGTGATCTCTGTTTAACATACAAGGCCATGTCAAACCCAGAGCTGTTGTACATGCTACACTTAAAGAAATTTCAATCCCTCAGAGCCACATGCTCCAGGGATTTAAACTTTGTCATCACAATAACCAAAATATGCTGGAGGGATAGGTTCCTGACCCAGACACTCCCCAGACTCTGGAATAGACTGCCCATACATGTCAAGCAGAGTGCCTCTTTGGCTCTCTTCAAAAGGAACATTGACGATTAGATGGGAGAAAGATAATTTACCCCGGGGATCACGTCAGTCACCCTGCTAGACAGGTTCCAGGGAAGTAAATAGTGTGGAAAGAAACAGCCAGGGAATTGTTATGGCTAGGCTTGTATAGGCCCTAGGGCCGATAGCCTAGTACCAACCTATAAACCTAGGAACCACCAATTGCAAGGCAGTTTTTGGGCAATATAAGTAGTATAGATGCAATTCTTGAAGTGCAAGACAAAATCTTACAAGACAGTGAAATTTGTATTGGTCGTGATGCCGAAACATATTTGGACGACAATTTGGATGATATCAGGGGTACTACAGTGGAACAGAAACTATTCAAGAGAGCCAACCAGTTTAACTTTTCAGTGCTATTAAAATGAAAAAGCATTTCCCTGCAAAAGATCCCCTGCCACAGAACATGCCCAGCTTATTGGATTCAGCTATGAAACTGCAGCTTTCTTTAACTGTTATAGCAGATATTGGCACTCATCTCAGTTTTTGTAGTTCGTGAGTGGAGCGATGCAAACTGATAGATGAGTTTTCAGTATATCAGATGACTGGCTTGTCATATGTATCTGACACATCTAATTTTCAGAAGTACTGATCCATGTGCTTGAGAGCCCTCCAGTGCAAGGCCTCCCAACATTTCAAAAGCTAATGTGAAGTGTTCTCTGTTTGCTGCAGTCAAACAGTGAAGCAGAACGGGCATTCAGCATGGTTCACAAAGTAAAAACAGAGCTCAGTCCCTTGGCCCAAAAACATTAAACTCTTTATTAGCAATAAAGATGAATGAGGACAATGACTGCTACTGTGAAAAACATCCGAAGGACATGCTGGAAGCAGCAAGAAAAGCATCAGCTGCTTATAACAAAGAACATTCCTGCACAGCATCAGCTGCAGAAACTACCTCTGCCTGCCAAGATGCTGAAGTTGAATCAATAGTCTGAATGTACTTGCCTTATTCCATGTATTGCTCCCGTCCCATATTAAGTATGTGTGTTTTATAAGTGTTTAAGTACCTGTCTTTAAGGTTATGTGTGAGGGGAGGGGGTGAGCTGAGCATGCCTTACTTTCATTTTTAAAAATTTTTCTGAAAAATATGAATAATCTTCTATTTTGACATGTCTATGTATATAATTCTCTAATAAAAAAAAATACTTAAAATGATGCCCTCTCTTTGTTTAATTGAATGAATGGGTCATTGTGCCCATTAATGCATTTATTTAAATATGAATATCTTATGTTAATTAGGTGTCCCTGAATGTCCCTGATTTTAATGTCCTCTGTCCCTGATTCTCTAATCTGGAGGTTGAGAGGTATGGCCATGCTGCAGAATACAGGGGAGGCATACATACGATCTCATAGCATCAACTCTTCAGAGCATTCACATTAAGTACAAGATACATCAAATGGTATGTGTGACAATTACTGACAATAGCAGCAATTTTCTAAAGGTGTTCACTGTCTTCACAGAATGGGAGAGATCTCAGACTACAAGCATTCTGTCCCAAGATGATGATGATGATGATGATGATGATGATGATGATGATGATGAAGTGACTTACAACAGTGTGACAGCCATGCTGAATCAGTCAGGGCAATGCAAAAACACCCCCATCTGAGATGTGCAGCACACACATTGAATCTAGTTGTCGGGCATGATCCTGAATCTGCTTGTGATGATGCAAAGTATGAAAAGATCATGTGAAGCACCATAGCCAAATGCTATGCTGCTTGGAACTAGACTAGTCACAGCATCCAAACTGCTGAGGTAGTTCGCAGTAAGTGTGATCTGGCATTGATTGTTCCCAATGCAACACAATGGAATTCCACTTTCTATGCGATGGAGAGTATTCACCGCATTACAACTCAGGGTGAAGGCATGATGAATGAGATGTGTGAAAAGACTGGAACTGCCATCTTCAGGCCTGCAGAAATTACCTTTGTTCCTCAGTTTGTGCAAAGAATGCAGCCCCTGGTAATGACTCTAGACATCCTGCAGTTAGAGCTGAAAAGCTTTATATGAATCTTGATCCCCACCATTATGTGCCTGAAAAACAAGTTGTATGAAGTCAAGCAGTCTGTGAAGCTAGTTGTGCCACTAGCTGATGCTCTTCTTAAAGGCATTGAGGTTCAATTTGATCATCATCTGGAGTGTGAAGAGCTCATTCTAGCTAGCATAGTGCATCCACAGTTCCATTTGTGATGGATGGTCAGAGAAGAGCAGAAACTCAGAGGCAAGGCTCTGCTCCTTGATGCCATGCAGAAAATGGATGAACCTGCACATGGGTCATCTGAAGCTTCTGCACTAACTGCTGCAGACAGCTTCTTCACCTTCAAAGAATCAACACCAGTCAGTGTCAGCATATCTTCGCAGATGGACATGTATCTGGCTGACCCTTCCAGAGAAATATCTTCTCTCAACAGTGACCCTATAGTCAAGAAGATATTTCTGAACACTAATACAGCTCTGCCATCTAGTGTACATGTTGAATGCCTATTCAGTCTTGGTGGACAAGTGCTGACTGCAAGAAGAAATAGACTCACCAATGAACACTTTGAAAAGTCACTCCTTCTTCAAGACAACAGAAATGTGTAGTCATTGTATAGTCATTGTGAGTAGTTATATAAGGTGCTATTTTGGTTGACTTTGTTGTGATAGTATTCTCTTTAGACCTATATGACATATTCTGTAAGCATTTTTGTATCCTTGGCACCAGTTTTAGCAGATTGGCAGGTTAGCCTAATGTACATTGTTGAAAATGTGATGGGTCATAACTTGTTATGGGTCTTGTGCTGCTGGGCTGTGTGTACTTTGGTTTAAGTATTAAATTGTGACTCTCTGACTATAAAGACTAGTCTGTGGGACTTTGCAAACTGTAAAATGCTATTCATCATTATTATAACCCTGTGTATACAAGTTTAATAATACACTCACATTCATGTGGAGTAAGCATGTATTCCTCACACACAAGTACCGTGTGAGTAAATCTGAGTATGAGAATTGATAAACTATACTTATTTAAAAGTAACTAAACAGTAGCATGTTACTTTAGTTAGTAACTAGTAATAGTAATATATTACTTTTTTTTAGAAAAGTAATAAGCAATAGTAATATATTACTTTCACTTCAAAATAACTAGTAATAGTAACATTACTTTTATAAGTATCTATCACAGCACTGGTAGTGGAATACTTAAATTCATATGCAAGAAGGAAGACAGAAGACAATTAAAAAATAGAGACCAATAGTATTGCATAATAATGATTAGATAAGATCTTTATGAAAATAATACAAAAGAAATTTGAAACTAACATGAAAAATATTACAGAAGATAGTATATATAGTATAAATGGTAAGGGTTGTCAAGAATTATTAATGACACAGAAACTGCGCATGATATGAATAGAAAAGAAGAAGTGAAAATCATGATAGGAGATTTTAATAAGGCATTTGACACAACTGGACATGAAAGCTTATGGGTAGTAATGAATAAATATAATATAAATGAGAGATTTAGGAAATTATGTGTATCAGAGTACAGTAATAATAAAGAAACACTTATAAATGACTGGTTAAGCCAAGAAGTTCATAAAAAGAATGGTATAAGACATGAATGTCCAGTGAGATGCATACCATTTACATTAGTTACAAATGTGATAGTATGTGAAATAAATTACAAAATGGAGGCAGGGTATATAACACCTGAAGGATTCAGAATCCTGTTCTGTTAACATATGCAGATGACATTATAATAATTGCAAAAAAATAAACTTTGTAAAAAAAAGTAATAATTTGCACAAATGAGTGTCTAGAGGTGATGGGACAGCTTTAAATAAAGAGAAAAGTAAAGGTTTAAGTGATGTAGTAAAGATACGGGATATTTATTTTACAAAGAATGAAATTTCTGTGCTAGATAAAACATTTGGCAATAAGGATGTAAGTAGAATCCAATGGGAAAAAAACAATAGAATCAATAAAACAAACCTGTTTTTTTCTGGAGGACATAAATTATCATTCAGAAAAAAAGCTTATTTGATAAATTCAGTATAGATGAGAAAAATATCATACTTAAGTGTATTTATGTTGCCAACAGTATTTGAAAATGAATTACTTTAGATAATATTTTCATATATTTGGGGTTCTAGACTAAAGCCAATAAAAACAGTAGTTGTATATGTAAACAAAGAAGAATAAGGTTTATGGTTAATTAAACCCAGTGGTCTATGCTGCTTCATTAAATTTGTACAAAGTGTTAAAGTGGATAAATGAAAAAGATAAGAGACTAATAGTACAATTGTATAAGTATGATATATTTTGAGGAATGGTGAAAAAGAGTGCATAAATGAAGAGATAAAATGTTACCAAGAAGAAGATGTTTTTGATATAGAAAAAGAAAAGTACAGTATAAGAATGCAATGATGAAATATTACTATGTAAAACTATGGAAAAATGTATCAGATGAAACATTTAAAGCTATAAAAATAAGAAGCAAATTGTATAAACAGAAAGTAGACTGTCAAGATTTTTTGTGGAGACTGATAATTGTCAATAAAAGGAAATATGCCATATAAGAAGAAAAGCGATAGAATATGTTTAAATTGTCAAGAAGACGAAACTACTGAACTTGTGTTTTTGAAATGTAAAAGACTAAAAAGTTATGGGGAAATTTTTTTCAGAGATATAAAAGAAGTGGATAAAATAAATATGGCTATGATTAAATAAAGATCTAAGAACAGAAGTAAAGAAGATATTAAAAGAATCAATCTTCTTCTTCTTCTTTCGTCTGCTCCCATTAGGGGTCGCCACAGCAGATCAACTGTTTCCATTTCTTTCTGTCCTCTGCATCTTGCTCTGTCACACCAACCACCTGCATGTCCTCTCTCACCACATCCATAAACCTTATCTTAGGCCTTCCTCTTTTCCTGTTACCTGGCAGCTTCATCCTTAGCATCTTTTTCCCAATATTTTCTGCATCCCTCCTCAGCACATGTCCAAACCAACGTAATCTTGTCTTTCTGGCTTTGTCTCCAAACCTTCCAACCTGGGCTGACCCTCTAATATACTTATTCTTAATCATGTCCATCCTCGTTACACCCAGTGCAAATCTTAACATCTTCAACTCTGCCACGTCAAGTTCTGACTCCTGCCTTTTTGTCAGTGCCACTGTCTCCAACCCATATAATATAGCTGGTCTCACTACCCTCTTGTAGATCTTCCCTTTCACTCTTACTGGTACTCATCTGTCACAAATCATTCCTGACACTCTTCTCCACCCACTCCATCCTGCCTGTTCTTTCATTCCACCTGTTCCCTACTCTCACTACAGATTCACCTGTTCCCTACTCTCACTACAGATCCACCTGTTCCCTACTCTCACTACAGATTCACATGTTCCCTACTCTCACTACAGATTCACCTGTTCCCTACTCTCACTACAGATCCACCTGTTCCCTACTCTCACTACAGATCCACCTGTTCCCTACTCTTCTCACTACAGATCAATAAAATGTTATTTTATGTTATATGGGTTGTATGGAATGAAAGAATAAATAAAATTATGTTTAATAGTAAATGCATTTTAGTAACAATCTTAAGTAAAATCAGATGGTGGTTATGCAAAAAGGAGTGTGGGTATAATAGGAATGAAAATTTATTATGATTTTTGTATACAGATTTTGTGTGTGTGTGTGTGTGTGTGTGTGTGTGTGTGTGTGTGTGTGTGTGTATATATATATATATATATATATATATATATATATATATATATATATATATATATACATATATATATATATATATATGGATCTGGTACATTTTGTCGAAAGCACATTTTGCCAAATTTCAGTCCACCAAAACCAAATGGCCAAAAACTCATTTTGCTGAATTTAATTTCACCAAAAATAGTAGTGGCAGTGTATCTGCCCTGTTCCCCACTGTTGAGCAATCCTGGAGTTAGAATATATAGTTGCGGGGTGTGAGGGGCACAGCCACCCACATTGGGGGGGTGAGGGGCATATCCCCCCACCTAGTTTGATTAAAAAGTAGTTTCTTACCCTCTTAACAGAAACTGCATAGCATAATTCAAGCTAGCCCCCCCCCACCCCCCAACTATATATTCTAACTCTAGGATCACACTGTAATGGGGACAAGGGTATATACACTGCCAGTACTATTTTTGGTAAAATGAAATTGGGCGAAATGAGTTTTTGGTGATTTGTGCTTTTGGCGATTTGGTCTTGCTAACATAAGTTTTGGCAAAATGTGCTTTTGGCGAAATGAACCAGACCCGTATATATATATATATATATATATATATATATATATATATATATATGAGTCTACTTGATATCATTGAAATTCCACTTAAACTTTAGAAACACAAGACGACTTTGCCAAAATTGGATTTTATCAAATGTTCAGATCACTGGAGTTTTACTCCAGGAAAGGAGACTCTTGTCCACCATGGGAAATTTACTGCTTTTCATAGGTTCATAGGTTCATAAGTTCATAGGTAGGTACTAGGCTATTGGCCCTGGGGCCTATATAAGCCTAGCCAAAAAGGTTCCCCTGGCTTTAGCCATCCAAGAAAATTATTTCCCATGCCCCTGTCAAGCAGTGCCACAGAAGTGATCCCTGGGGTGAATTTTCTATTTCCCATCCAGTTGTCAAGATTTTTCTTAAAGAGGGCCAATGAGGAGCTTTGCTAGACATGAATGGGTAGTTTGTTCCAGAATATGGGAAGCCTCTGGGACAGGAATCTATCCCTCCAGCATGTTCTGTTTGTTGTGGTGACAAGGTTTAGGTCCCTGGAGTGTGTAGTTTGGAGAGATTGGGATTTCTTTAAATGTAGCATGTCCGGCAGCTCTGGGTTTAACAATGCTTTGTATGTTAGGCAGACATCGCCTCAGAGTAGGCAATATGCGATGGAGTAGAGCTGGAGTTTTTTGAGATGGTCTGCGTATGGCATCTGTTTGAGGCCAGTAATCCTCTTAATGAGGTATTTCTGTGGCTTTTCCAATTGTTGTAGATGCCTTGTGAGATACATGCCAGATGGGGCATTGTATTCTATAATGGGTCTAATGAGGGATGAATAAAGAACAATGACCACCTTTTTCTAGAGGAGAACCCTTTTGTGATGAGGTGTGCCATGTAGAAGGATTTCCTGACTACTGTGGCAATGTGGTTATCAAAGGAGAGACTACTGTCCACCTGTGTTCTGAGGTCTCTTATCACACTTTCAGTGTTTAGTGAGCTACCGCCTATGTGGTAGTTCATGGGTACCGAGTTTTTCCCAAAGGGGATGACAATGCACTTTTTGGCATTGAGCTTGAGGCCATGTGTTTGACACCAAGCATCTGTCTCTGTGATGCCCTTTTGTAGAATGTCTACATCATTAGGTGATTTTATTATGGCTTCCAGTTTGCAGTCATCCATGAACTTTTTTTAGGTAAAGACCTTCTGCGTTGGCCTGCACGTCAGAGATGTAGATGCCGAACAGGAGAGGACCCAGGACTGAACCCTGTGGTACTCCACTCATCACTGGTCTGAAGTTGGACTTGGAGTCGGCTACTTTTACTGTTGGCCTTCCATCTTGTGACATAGGGATTTATTCCCAGTTTAGTGAGTTTGTCTCTAATTACAGAGTGGGGGATGGTATTGAATGCTTTGGTGAGGTCAAGATAGGCTGTGTGCACTACCTTGCCCTCGTCTACGGCTCTAGTGACTGCTTCAAAGAAGTCAATGAGGTTTAGTAGACATGATCTACCTTTTACAAACCCAAACTGAGTGGGGTCCAGAGTTTGGAGTTTACCTGTGTCTTTGTTTATAAGCTCCAAGATGATACGTTCCATGGCCTTGCAGACCAAGCTCATCAGGCTAATGGGGAAGCAGTTTCCGGGGTCTGTGGTGGCACCCCCTTTGTGGAGTGGGATAATCTTTACTGTGTGCCATTCAGTAGGCACATAACCTGAGGTTAGGCTATGAGTGAACATAGTACTTAGGTGGGGTGCCAGTCGTTCTGTAGTTCATGCAGTATGCAGCCTGGGATGTTGTCTGGTCCCATGGATGCTGTGTTCTTGGCTTTGGAGAGTGCGGTCTTTACTTGTTCATCTGTGATTACAGGGGCTTTGCATTCTTCTGGTATTAAGATGGAAGATGGGCCCTTTGGAGGGTGAGAGGGGGGTAAAGTTAGCACTGAACCTATCTGCCAGGATGTTGGCAATATCAGTTGGTTCTGTATAGTTAGTGCCATTGTGCTGTAGCTCAGAGAAGATCTGAGTGTTGCCATTGAGATTCTTCACATAGCTGTAGAATGCTTTGTGGTAATCTTTGGAATCAGTGGCAATTTTATTTTCATAACTGGCTTTGGAGGATTTTATGAGGGATCTCAGCTTCTTGCTGAGGCTGACCAGGGAGTTCCTCCAATCTTGGGATTTTACTCTTTTTTGCAACAGCTTCTTTCTTCTGTTGTAGAGTTTGTTTAGGGCAGGGGACCACCAGATTAGCTTCCTTTTTTGGATGATAGCATCTTGGTTCTGTTGGGAATGACATGATCCATGCACTTATGCATGTGCTTATACAGTGTATTTGTGTAAGATTCACCAGTTGTACCTCAATTTTCTGTCTGCATGGGTGTCATGAAGTTTGCCACTTCAGTCTTGAGAAGCATGAAGTTGGCTTGGAGTAATTTTTGACAGTGGTTTTCTTAATGGGGGTGGGGGTGGGATATGGATGTCTAGGGTGATTAGCTTGTAGTTGGATCTGACCAGCAAGGAGTTGATCTCTGGCGTGGAACACCAGTTACCCATATTGGTAATGACCAGGTCCAGGATATTGCTTCCCCTGGTGGGGGTGTGGAGAAGCTGATCCAAGGCATTAGAATTTATGAATTCCAGAAAACATTGAGCGAATGAGTTGGTACATTAGTAGTTTTCCCAGCTGATGGTGAGGTAGATGAAATCGCCCATAATTAAGGTTTTGGGTTGTGCCTTAATATTTTCCAGTATCTTAAGAATTGAAGATTGGTTATCCTGAGGCATGGTGGGGGATCTGTAACAAGCTACAACCTGGATTGCAGTCTTGCCCAATGTTAGTTGCATTTGGATAATTCCGATACATTATGTTGAGCAACTAGCCTGAAGGTGTGGATATCCTTAATGAATATGGACATGCCTCTGCCTTTAGTGTTTCGGTCCAGGTTAGCTGGACAAAAGATGTGGTATGAATTATAGCCTGGTAATGTGGGGGTGCTCTTTGGAGCCTTGAACCAGGTCTCTGTCACTGCACAGATGTCGATGTTCTCCATTTTAAGGAGTGCCTTGAGTGAGTGCATTTTGAGGTTTAGACTTCTAGCATTGAGTAGCATTACCCTCAGAGTTTGCTTACTTGTACCTGTTATGGTGGTGAATTTAGTGTTTGAACCTTGCCTAAAAAAGGCACTAAAGTGGTGGCAAGAGCCTTAGACAGTATCCGGAATCCCAGGAGAGACAGGTGCAGGCCATCTCTAGCAAAGTATTGTAGTCTGTCAACCATGTTGTCCCAGGCAGATACTGGATCTCCTTAGAATGACACCAGAAGCTTAGCTAATTGTTGAAATCAATCATTTGTCCTTGTACTGTGGTATCATTCTGGGTGATGGCAGGATGCTACTCAGGGCTAGGGTCATACCCTCCTGGGCTACAAGATCTGAGAGCTCCTCCATGTCTCTTTTCATGTAGTTTAGGGAGGTACATTTCAGGTCATTCACACCAACATGGGCAATGACAGAGATGTATTTGTACTTGTTGTGGAGTGGCCTAAGTGTGGACATTATGTGGCAGATCCTGGCACCCAACAGCCAGCTGACAGTAACTTTCTCCTTGTTTAGCCTAGTGAGTGGGACATCAGTGTGCCTGACTATAGAGTCACCTATGACTAGTGTGTTGGGTATGTTGTTTTACCTTATGGGCTGAGGTTGAGTGGCACACTGATTTTGTGGGCTATGTGTTATTTGGGTAGTGCTGGGGGTGGTGGTTGTCTGAATTTCAGCTTTGGAGGTATCTGTTGCTTGGGCAGATTTTTATTGAGACCCTCTGTGAATGTGGGTGTGTGCTTTGTGTTTCTATGTGTGGGTTTTGGTAGTGTGGGTTTTGAAGAACTATGTGTTGAGTGTGGTGTGGTGCATGTGTTAACCTTCTCCTCTTGACTGTCTAGTCCAGTCTTGGCTGGAGAGGACGTGGCTTCCAGTTTGGCTATATAAGTGTATCTCTCACAGGTTGTAGTGTTGGGTGATAGGAGGAGAGGGTTGTCGGTGTACATGAGGCAATTGCTACATTGACCCAAGATGCCCAGATTCATCAGGTGGACAGGAGAAAACACTGGGAGCTGACCCATGGACATGTCTAAATAGGTGCTTATTAATTTATGTACTAAGAACTGTTTTCCTCTTGACAAGTGAGGCAAGTTGAGTGCTGTAGTAGTTTGTAGTTTATTTAGTGCTTACAACGAGTTCTGAGCAAGTGCTGAGCACAAGGAAACAGTTTTGAGTGCTGAAACTAAATAACTGGCTAGTTCTAGCTAAAACTGGCTAGTTTTAGTACCAATCCCAAGAAGAGAAGCAGGCCTCAGCCTGTTTGGTGATCCACAGTCTTGTCCCAGATGATGCAAGTGTCTGCAGGCTTGTAGCCTTATTCTGGTAGATGCCTCGAATTGCAACCAGACCAATCAGGTATGTTAAGCACAGACACTGACTCTCCAACCAGAAAGAGTCAAGAATCAGTGCACTCTGCTCCTACTCTCACCAGGATTATAATCCAAGCTGTCACCTATAAAGCAGTTATTAAGCTTTCTGGTGATCAGCAGTCTCCAGAAAATAATGTAACTGCACTCCTTCTCTCACCAGGAGAAAACAGATGCACTAATCCCAAGATGACTACTGAGAGGCAGAATGTGGGCTCCACAATAACTGGTGGTCTTGCAATAGATACTTAAAGGTAATATGAAAAAAATAGTTTATCCTAAACACTGCAGTTTGCACTAGAGGAGGTAGATGTGAAAGCAGGCAACTTAAGTTATACCTGTCTAAAAGTTAAGTTTTAATGGAGAGTCACTATTTTTAAAACAGCAAAATAGATTGAAAGGGGGTGGTCACTTTTGTATTTTGGTACTATGGAATACAGTAGGAAGGCCAGTAAATTTAAATAGTTGTGATCTCAGAGTTGGTATATTTAGTTATGGGGTGGGGGTATGGTGGAATCCCCCATTTCGGGTGGGTTTAATATGCTTTAGTGTGTTTGTTTTGTCATGGTGGACAAGTGTCTCCTTTCCAGGAGTAAAACTCAGGTGATGTGAACATTTGATAAAGTCCGTTTATACGGGTCTATCTGAGTTCATCGACATTTTAAAATACCGAAAACGGATTAACCGACACGAGAATGTCGAAAGTCACGTCACCGACGCCAGAAGATCGACGAGGCAGAAGACCGACGGAGGAAGACACCGATGCTGAGAAGCTGCGATGGGGAAAGGATATGTAAGTATGCGGTAGTGACGGACGATAGGGTGCGAGTAAGGTAAGTGTGCGATGCTGGTGTTTAGTAGGGGTAGGGGTAGGATAAGTGAGTTAGGGTTAGGGCGCGGTTTAGGTGAGTGTCTTAAAGGTAAGGTAAGCGATGTTGGTGTTTTGTAGGGGTAGGGGTGGGATAAGTGAGTTAGGGTTAGGGCGCGGGTTAGGTGAGTGTGCGATAGTGGCGGACCTTAGGGTAAGGGTTTGGGTCAGGGTTGTGGATAGTTGTGTATGTATGGGTTAGTGTTTGTTTGTAAGGATTTTGGTGTGCTTGTGTTGTGTGTGTGAGTGTTGGATAGGGGATGTGTTTTGTTTGTTGGTATGTTGTGTCGGGTGTATGCGATGTCGTGTTTGTGAACTGTCGATCTTCTGGCATCGGTGAGATGCATGTCGATGTTCCGGTGTAATAGTCGATGTACTAAGATAGATCTATATATATATATATATATATATATATATATATATATATATATATATATATATATATATATACATGTGTATATATCCACCTGAGCTACCACCAACTCAAGCAAATAGGAGCCTGGATTAACATCTCATCTGAAGGACATCACATTCATCTCCTTTGGAACTCAAAGATTATCCAGCATGTTTTCCTGGTAGGTTTTTTACACTCTGCAGCAATTGTTGTTCTTGGTCAGGCATTTTAAATAGTTTTCTTACTAATGTTATGGAATGAATGTTATTCTAGAATGTTTCTAGTAAATTTAACTTCCCAGCTACTATGATTTTCTCTCTTGTCTTTCATGCAAGAAATGTATGAATTACTTTAGGTCATAAGCACTTGACTTTGGTGGTCTATATACTCCAACAATTGGGATATGTTCCAGCGTTGTCTTCATTGTCACAGTTATATAATCTACATTATCGGTGTTATCACTGAACATGTAATAATGGCAGGGCTCATAACAAACTTTAATCTCTGTCATAACCCCTCCACCTGACTTTTTGTTAGAATGTCTGATGTTCATCATACTGATCACTGCTGCAGTACCCTAATAATAACTGGCCAGATTCCAAAGCTTCAGTGCACCTTCCACATACCCAAACCATTAGTCACCTCAAGATGAGCTGACTAAAAGACAAGTTTGAGCTCCAAGTCTTTCAGAGCTTTCCTGTCTTTGAAGACAGTGCTCCACTGTGGTCTTTCTAGGAATGATCGTTGACATGTGCTGTTCCATTGCTGAGCAGATAAGTTCCCTTTGGGGAAAATCTTCTACATGTGAATTTTAATGTTTAAACTTTCCTGTGGAGGAAAGTAAATTTTAAGCTAGGAATAAGTGTTTTTATTGACTGCCACATGTACGTTTAAGAAGGACCACAGTTTTGTTTCATTTAAACATTCTAAAACTGTTTTTTTTCCTGTGGAGAAACTTTGTTTAAATTATGTAATGCCTGTTAAAGTATATTAGAGTGATTTTTACTGAAGTTTTACTAGGAAAAGTGACTTTAGTACTTTCTACATTTTTACCGACTTATACTGCTTAGTTTCCATGGAAAAGAAACACTATTTTTGGCTTAACCCTGGAACAAACTGTTGTTCCCACAGTTAGTCCTTCTTCCAGCCACAAAAAGAAAAAGTTAACTAAACAGCTTTTGCCACCACAACAATCTAATAATTTGCCTCAGCCACAGGTGGGTGACTTTGCTGTGGCCAAAGCTGGTTCCTCAGACCACTCATGTTTTTCTCTAGATACCTTTGGTGTTGTCTAGACAGCCACTATGGACCAGGGGTTAGCCACATCTTCTATGGCTGCTGGGGTCCTCTCAGTGGGCAAGAGAGAGATACTCTCTGCCTTGAGATAAGGGGCAGGAAAGGTGCCCTCTTTTAATCAAAATGTTGTGCCCATCCCTGAAGAAACTGTTGCTGCCATTAATAATCATTTTTGCCCCAGTGTTCCTGTCAGAAAGAAACAGAAAACTAACCATGTATCTTCTCCTGCACCAGTTTCCCTGGACTGGAGTAGTTTATTATGTCTGGTACAAGGTCTTGTACAGGCTATTTATCATTCTTACCAGATGGTTTCTGGTAAAAGAAAAAAGGGTTCTTCTTTGCCCAGAGAGATTCAAGAAATTCAGTCAGGAGAGAAATGTGATGGGGCAGATACAGATTTTCTCCTCAGATTTCTGTTTCAGACTCAGAGGTGGGTATGATATCTGAATCTCCTTAAGGAGGATTCTCTTTCTCTGGGACTATTCTAGAATATACCAGTTTTTTCAGTGGGAAAACACTGAGGTTCCCCAGCCCCCCCCAAAAAAAAAACAAAATCTATGAATTGTTATAACTGAAATCTCAGAACCTTTTTCCATCCTCTCCAGTGCTATCAGCACTGGTGGATGTATTTGTCACAGCATGTGGTTTCCCCTGATAGACAGCCTACTGTACCTAAGAAAAGCAAATAGATTGTACAAAGTTTCTCAGTGTCTCAAAATTGTATGCGCTCATCTCAGAATTGACCCCCCCAGCTATAGTTTTAGTTAATCCAGCTGCTGCCAATCCTTCCCTTCAGATAAGGATTCTAAAACAATTGATAAGTTTGAGGAAAAAGTGTATGCTTGTGCAACTTTAATTTTTAGAATTTTGAATTGCCAGGCTAATATTTTAAAGTTTATTCTGTCTAATTGGGAAAGCATGAGAAAAGTTGTCAGAGGAAAAAACAACTTCAAAAAAAAGATCAATACACAGCAGGTTCAGGTTAAGGCACTTTAATCTTGCAGCAAAGAGACAAAAAAGTGCTAATACAGAGTTTGTCTAACTAGAATCAGGAAGTGGAGCCATTCTTATACATTTCTTATAAGACATTGCCTACTAAGCTGACGTAACAAATCACAAGTTTTAACATCATTACTTCATAGCAGCTGTTTATCCATGATTTTCTGCTTGCACTATCAATTTTATGAAAAACTTCCTAAGAAAAACAATGTGGCCTTGATGACCACCGGTCAGATACAACTTCTCACTATGCAACGTTACCATTCAAGGTACTATGGCTAATTTGAGCACAAAGATAGTACAGATTATAGTTCATTTCTTCAAGCAGTCTTTGTTCAACTGTATCTATCTTTTTCTGCAGCTGTGCATGTTCTCATAGCATGAACAGAGCTGATTGTTCAAGTTCAATAACATTATAGAAAACAGTATTGTTCTATTCATTATTTTCCTGACCTAGCAGATAATCACCTGCTTCTCAGTACATTTCCAAAAGGCATAAACATGAATTTTGCTGTGCTAGCAAATACTAGGTCAGAGAGCATCTTGCAAGTTTCAGAAAGCATACTGCAGTTTCAAAAGCATCTTGTAGTTTCATACAAAACTAAGCTGTACATAAAATAGAATGAAATGTGTTAACTCTTTTAGCTTCTAATAAACACTAAACACATACATTAATACATATTTTTCTGACATTTCCCCCTGTTAATACTTTTTATTCTATTTTCAAAAGCATAAACAGTTTGCTTCTTCTCCTAACCTCTTCCATTCTGGATTTGCAGTTAAGAGAGTCATTCAGTTTAAACTTATGAAAGCGTTTCACTTTTCAACAACTCTTTAATTTCAGTACTTTGATACAAAGTCTCAGAAACTGACATGTCTATAAAATCTTTGATTAATCTTTTCATGCAGGGAATACCACAACAAATACATGCTCCTAATAGGAGTAATCCCACATAAATGGCAATCAAGATGTTCATTAGGATGGAACCCCACCCCCCAAACAAATTCTGGAAAAAGTCCATCAGAGGGTTTGGGCCTGGTTTGGTCATGGCTGACACTTGCTGAATCACCTCAAGATGGTCGTTTATCTCGTGCTGGTTGTCAGGAATATATGAACAGCACTCCTCTTTTATTAAAGTGCATGCACCACCTTTCGCCGCTAGGGTGAAGTCGAGAGCCATGCGGTTTTGAAGCACCACAGTTCTCATAGCGTTCAGTTCATCAGTTACTAATTTGAGAGCAGAAAAAGTTGCATTGCTCATAACTTCGAGAAGTTTGGACAGTTTTCTCAGCTCCCAAATTGATTTTACTGCACCATATGCAGGGGCTATGCCTGCCCATGATATAATAGTGTCACTCAAGTCCATGTGTGTCAGTTTATCTTTGTCCTTCATGGAATTATGGTTTCTCTAGCCTGCTTTGATTCATCCCACTGGATTCTCAGGTCTCTTGATTGGATTTCCAGGTTTCTTGGTGACCTCTCTGACATTTCAAATTCTTCCTTGAGGCAAAACTGCAGTGTGTCGTATGGCCGGAACCAGGTAACCCAAAAAACAACTGCCGGACCAATTCTCAGGTAAGGATTTGTATGCCTTTTTCCCACACACAAAATAACAATTCTCTACTTTAGTATTGATATATACTTGCCCTGCATGAAACATTTTCTTATCAATAAAAGAATAGGATTATGCTGTATTTCACCAACAGTTTTTTGCATTGACTCAAGATATGAGTCATAGTTTGCATCACAAATAGTTCCTGCATTATTAGCTTTGATATAACATTTATAAGAAACGGTCACATTGCAATTGCTCCAACCCACCTGAATAGTATCATTTTTGTAAAAACACACAATTCCCTTTTGTGTAACAGGCAGGTACAATGCTATTTTGTCTTGTGATTTTACAGGTGTAGTATCAAAAATTAAATTTTCCCAGGTCTCATTGACCCCTAGGGAGACAGCAGTCATTAATAATCCCCCGTATGCTGTTGGTATAGCTGTGCAAATCCAGCAATTCGAAACATTAAAAGTTTCAGCATACACATATTTAATTGCTTGGTAAGTGTTAAAGTTCAGATGCCAGTCTATGAGTAACACATCACATTTATTCAGTTCAGCTTGTGCGGCTGGAAAAAGGAAAGGCCACAGCAAAAAGATCATTGTTACCAGTATAGTTAACAGGATGATCATGCAATACTTTTGAGGTTGTTCTGCATTCCTGTTTACTCTATATCTGGTCATTTTGTTCTTGTTGTGTAACAGTAACAAGGTTTTTGTCCAGTTCAAAGTTCTCGACCAGTTTGCAGTGTGTCAAGTAAATCCAGGACGTACGTTCCACTATCTTGACTGCAGTGGGTGTTGCCAGCAAAACTTGAAATGGCCCTTCCCACTTTGGAGATGCCCAGTTCTTCTTCTTTACGACTTTCACCCAAACCCACAAGCCTGGTACTACTGCTGCTTCCGATGGTCTGGTCTGTTCTTTATCTGAAACAGAATTTAACTGCAAAAGTTGTTTATTACTTAAGAGTTGTCTCATGTATTCTGCGAGTGAACTGTCGTCCTCCTGATCTCTAACCCCTTTGCATTTGGAACAGTTCTCATGCTCAACAGTGCCAGAGGCAAACAGTGCACCCAATTCTTTTGAGTTTCACTAATTATCTTCCTAAGTTTACCCTTCAAGACCCCATTGTGCCTGTCTACTAGTCTTGCAGATTGTGGATGATATGCACAATGGTTTTTCAAAGAAATTAAAAAAAATCGGCTCAACTGTTGTATAGTTTGATTTACAAAGTGTGTGCCATTGTCACTATAGATCTTTTCTGGTATGCCAAATCTAGGAATAATTTCCTTAAGTATTTTTGCAACAGTAGCTGCATCTGGATTTTTGGTCGGAAAAGCTTCCACCCATTTGGAAAACATATCTATAATGACAAGACAGTACTTCTTATTTTTGCATTTGTTCAGTTCTATGAAATCCATACAAATAGTATGGAACGGGTACGGTGGTGTAGGGAAAGTCCCTTGCTTAGGCTTCAACACCCCTTGTGCATGATGTTTATTACAAACATGACATGCCGCACAAAAATTTTTAGTGTCATTTGTAAATCCATATGTTGTGAATACTCGATTCACTAACTGTACCATCCCCCCTGTTGAAACATGGCACTGCCCATGGCTCAACAAAGCTGCATATCTAAACAAGTTAGACAGCAAAATCGGTTTTCCTTCTTTGGAGATGTACAGCCCTTTCTCAAGAATTGCTCCTCGTTTTACCCATTTCTGTTTTTCTACTTTCGTAGTGAGTGTTTGAATTGTTTTCAACATTTCTAAATCTAAAATCTCAGAAGGTTGTAATTCCTCACTCAAAAGAAATACTTCTGAAGCTGGAGCTGCCTGCTTTGCAGCTGTATCAGCTCTCGCATTACCTTTTGAAATCCTATCCTGTTGCTTGGTATGAGCTACGCATTTGCAAATAGCTACTTTCTGAGGTAACTAAATAGATTCTAACAAATTTAAAATAAACTGCGCATGATTAATCGGTTTGCCAGTTGATGTTATCATTCCTCTATTTTTCCACTGTTGCGCAAAAACATGTACAGTAGAAAAAGCGTACTGGCCATCAGTGAAAATGTTTACACATTTACCCTTTGTTAAGGTACATACCCGTGTCAAGGCAATCAACTCTGCTGCTTGTGCAGATAAGTTGTGTGGTAAAGACTTCGCTTTTAAAATCTCAGTATCAGAAACTACTGCATACCCTACTAGATTCTGCACTGTAGGACCCCTTCTGCATGAGCCGTCCATGTAATATGTTACCTCGGCATCATCCAAGGGAACATCTGTAAGATCTTTTCTAGGTAGTGTTTTTTGCTCAATCTCCTGCAGGCAGCTGTGTGGTGTGCCATCCGCAGGGGTTGGGAGCAAGGTTGACGGATTCAAAGTTGTGCATCATTCAATTGTCATATGAGGTTGGCTCAACAGTATAGTCATACAAGAAAGATGTCTAGCAGGAGAAAGATATGCTACTTTTTCTTGCAGTAAAATAATCGTGACTGCATGAGGCACTCTCAATGTGAGAGGGTAGAACAACACTACTGTGGCCGAAGCCTGTACTGCCATTGCAGCTGCAACTACTGCTTGTACACAGTGGGGCAGGGATCGTGTCACTGGGTCTAGCTGTGATGAATAGTAAGCTATGGGGCGTTGCTTGTCCCCATGTTGCTGGGTTAACACTGATGTCATATAACCTTGCTTACAATCTTCAGTTTGGAAAAAACGTTTATGATAGTTCAGTAATCCTAAAACTAATGAAGATGCTATCAATTGCTTCAGTTTGCAGAAAGCTGATTCTGCTTCTGGTGTCCATTGTAATATATCTTGTGCTGCCATACATTTCTTGTATATCAAGTTGGTCAGTGTAGCAGACTCTAAGGCATAGTTTGGAATCCAACTCCGACAAAAATTAGTCGTACCTAGGAAGGACATAATTTCCTTCTTGGTAGTCGGTTTGGGTGCTTGTAAGATTGCTATTTTCCTATCTTCATCTAATATTCTGCCTTCTTTGGATATTACATATCCCAGGTATTTAACCTGCTTTCTCCAAAGCTGCAGCTTGTTTTTGTTTACTTTATGTCCTTGAGTGGCTAAAAATCATAATAATGCTATGGTATCTTCTCTGCATTCTTGCTGGGTGGGGGCTGCCAGCAAGATGTCGTCTACATAAAGTAAAATCTGACTGCCCCTTGGTGGGACAAATCCCGCCAAGTTACTTGCCATTTCCTGTGCGAATATTGTTGGGCTTTCACAATATCCCTGTGGTAGTCACGTGTATGTGTACCTTTTCCCCTGAAATGTAAATGTAAACCAATATTGGCTGTCAGGGTGTATCAGTATTGAAAAGAACACATTGCGAATATCTACCACAGAAAAATACTTCTGTTGAGGCTTCAAATCATTCAATAGGGTGTGTGGATCTGGCACCGTAGGTGCTCTAGGTATTACTGTGTCATTTACAGCTTGTAAATCTTGGACCATACGCCATTCTCCATTTGCTTTCCTGACAGGAAATAAGGGTGTGTTACATGGTGAATTGGGAGATTCTACCAGTACTCCTTCCTTATGTAAAGCTGCTATTATAGGTTTGATTCCTACTTCTGCATCTTTCCTTAAGGGATACTGTCTCTTTTGTGGTCTAAATGCTGATTTTGGCATGATAGTAACTGGTCCTGCTGTACGGATAAGTCCTACATCTGATTTTCCTGTTGACCAGAGAGTTTCTGGTATGCTTCGTAAGGCATTTTCTTCCTCTTCTAGTAAGAGTGCTAATCAGCTGTCCTCGCTAGACTGCAAGTGCACAGCTGGGTGTGTCTGTGTTATCCAATTTAACTTCTGCTTCTGTATTCCCAGTTCTGACAGTTCTAACTCTGTCTGTTTTTCCCACCTTGTGACTTTTTCTCCTAGGTCTGCCCACTTCACATTCTTGTCCTTAGTCAAACGGACATGTGGTAGTCGATTAGATTTATAAAGTGCAAAGAATTCCTGGGGCAATGAACAGCTAACTACACTGTTCACTTCTGTGTCCCAGTACAGATTACGCAATACTAATCTGTTTGCACAGTTTTTAAACAGTTCTTGGTCATATTCCTTATCAGGTCCTGGTGTGTTACAATAATACAGAGTACAGTGCAACAAATGCTGTTTATCAGTGTCAAGGGAGTGGGACTTACTGATGGCTACATTCATCAGCTCTTCAGTTACTGCCCCTGGACCAGGCGTGACCAAGTCCTAGCTGTACCAGTAAAATGTTTCACCCTCCTGTCGCACTACAAAAGTATCCATTTGTCGCTGTGCTTCCATACCCTGCATAGTCGGAACTACTGCTATGCCAAATATCTGCATAAGGTCTCTGCCCAAAAGGTTTACTGGACATTTTGCAGAAACAACAATTTTGCTTTTCTGGGTCATCCCTGAAACAGGCTCAGTTATTGCTATGTTATGGGAGAGTGGCTCCCAATACAGCTGTCCATTAGCTGCTTTCACTAATATGTAATCAAGTGATTCTGAATTTTCTGGTAGTTTGGAAGGATGTATCAGGATCCGTGATGCCCCTGAGTCACACAGAAATTTAACTTCCCTCCCTCTACCAGAAGTGTAACTTCCGGTTTTGTGTTTGCTAAGTAGAGCTCTAGGCTCAATAATGCTAAGTCTTTCTTCACTATCTGTGATTTCTTGCACGTCCTCCATTTCTTCTATCACATCCTCTACTCCCTCTATCACATTCACATTTGTCTTTTCTTGGTTATTCCTTTCTAGTGATTCCTGACTATCATATACTCAGTCCTCACCCTCCTTATCTTCCGTGGCTAACTTCTTGTTTTGTTTGCAATCCCTTGCCAAATGTCCCTTTTTCCCCGCATTTAAAACATTCACCCCTTTTCTTTCTCTCTTCAAACTCCTCTGATCGCTTATCAGATTGTTTGTTTCCCTGGGCAATTTTTGCCCTCTTCCCAGACTGTACTACAAAGGCTTCTGCTCTGTCTTCTACTGCAAATACTTGGGTTTTCTTTTTCTTTTTGTTATTAAAATGCCTTTCGGCATGTCTTGCATATTCAAGCAATGACTGCAATCTACTTGTACGGTGATCTACCATGTGCTTTGTAATAAAACTACTGATGGGTGCAATACTGCCTTTTAAAAATGCATTCTTTAGCTGTTGCTCATATGGGGAATCTTGTGTTTGGTCTTCAGGTACCTGCATTCCACAATGGTTATTAAAACATTCTAATAATCTAGCATAATATCTATCAACAGTTTCACCTTCTTGTTTGATGCATTGATTAATGCAAGTCCAATCTGCCCTAGGCTTCCATTTCTCAGAGATTCGGTCTGTCAGACCTTTCATTCTGTTATCCAGCTCTGCGTTACTATGTGGGAGTGGCTTATGTTCTGCGTCACGGGGATTCCAGTTGCCACTGATCATGTGCCAATCTGGACCTACGATTTGTCTGACTACTTTCTCTACTTCTTCCCCATTTAAATGATAACTTAACCTCATACCCTGTAAGTCTTCTAAGAATTTTCTAAAATTAACTTTTGGATGGGGAATTCCCTCTGTGGATTTCCGGATGTCTTCCCGTGTCCACAGCCTATATACCAGGATAGTTGGGTCCTGCACTTCCTGGTCCTGCCTAAGGATTTGGTACTTCTATGAGTGGACATATCTCTTCTTCACTCATAGCTCGCGAATTTCCATTCATTTGATATAACTCCATATCCCCTCTTGTTTTACTTGTTTGAGACCTAGTCTCGACGGGATCTCTGTCAAAAGTTTTATCTGTATTTCTTTCCTGTGAGGAAAAATCTGCTTGTGTGGTTTAGTTTCTTCACTTTCTTCACTTTTTCAGGTCATTTCTCATTGTTTAAAGAGTATTTAGGACTCTGTAGATACTACATCCAGGGCTGTTGCCACTGGTAGAGTGTTGAGGAGGTTTGCCTGACTCTGTTCCCAGAACCTCCCAAAAAATGTAAAAATTAGATTTTAAATTCTTCTTTGGATAGAGATTGAGTTTTTGGACCTTCTGCTGCAGAAATTATCAAAAAACATGATGAAAGGGATAAGCAAATATAAGAAATCTCATAGATTTTTCAAACTTCCTTCTATAAGTTTTAATTTCTCAAAGGATTTTCTGTTTCTTTGTCCAGTTTTGGCAGGAAACAAAATAAGAACATCTCAGCAAAATGCCAGTAAGCAGAGTTTTAAAAAATAATGGCAAGGAAGTTCCAAAAAGAACGCAGGAACCCCTCATAACAAAGGACAGGTAGACACAGCAGAATTATTACATAAGGGACCTCATCCTCTCCTCCCACCCTGGCAATCCCTTATCCCTAACAGAAAACCAGCACTGCAACAAAAAACACATGCCATCCACCAAACCCCTGTGTTCCCTACTGTCCTACAGCACATGCTTTCTCACTGGGTAATAGAAACTTCCACCTTCCCATTTGGGGAAGCATTTTTTTGATTTTATTCAAGAATGTTGCTAGTGCCAAATTTAGAAAATACCTAGATACCTGTTCTTCCTAAACCAGTATGTTCTACTGCCCATGTTCAAAATGCTGTCACTTCACAACCTGTTACCCTTCTTACTCATTTGAGTTTTTGGTAACGTTAGAATTAAAAGATACATATCCTCACATCCCTGTCCATCCAGACTTCAAACATGTCTTAAGGTTTTATGTGTCTGGGTCACATTATCAGTTCTCTGCCTTACTCTTTGGGCTATCTACTTATCCAGGAATGTTTACAAAGTGTCTTGCTCCAGTTATAACCCACTGAAGGCAACAGGGTATCCATATTTGGATAATTTACTTGTCTTTGTTGGCTTTATCAAGTGTCCAGAACCTCTTACTTGGCTGCAAGATCTCTTATGCAGATTGAGATTCCAAGAGAAAATTCAAAAGCCTTTTTTGACTCCATCACACAGGATATTGTTCCTGGGATATCTGTTAGACAACTCAGTACAAAGACCTTTTCTTCCTCAGAAAAAATAGAGCTATATTTAGATCTGTTTCAGGTGTTTTCCACTCAGAATTCACTCACTGCAAGAGAATACCTCTGAATGCTGGGCCTCATAACATCTATGATTCTCATGATGCCTCTGGCAAGACTCCACATGAAAAAAATACAATTTTATCTGAAGCCTCTTTGGTGCCATGACAAACACCCATTATCTTATCAGATTCCAGTACTAAATATGTGAGAAGAGAACTCACTTGGTGTAGACATCAGATATCCCTGAATCAAGGTCTCCCCTTCTGCTCCAAAGTAGTCAGTCACCATACACTCCTCAGACTTTGCTTGTGGAGCAGTGTCAAGGGGGATAAAAGTGCAATGGTTATCAGACAGCAAAGATAGACACAAATACATAAATATAAAAATATGCTGGCCCTCTCTGAATCACCTTTAGTTCCCACAACCACATAAATTGTGATGTGCTACATAAACAAGTAAGGGTGAACCAGATCTTACCCCCTATGCATACTAGCCATGTTAGCATGGATTATAGCTTTGCAGCATAATCTTACTCTACGGGCTTCCTACATTTTGTTAGGACAAAATTGTGTGGCAGACAACCTGATCAGGACAAAGGCAGACCATCACAACTGGAACCTATATCAGAGTTCTTCCAAGATTTGATACGCCTGTGGGGAATTCCTCAAGTATACCTTTTTGCTTTCTCTCTGAACAATCAGCTGGCAAAATTTTGCTCCAAGACTCCATTGCAAGAAGGCCTGGAAGTCAGATGCCTTTTCATTTCATTGGACAGGAATGTTCCTTTATGCTTTTTCACCCTTTATACTGAAATCCACGGTACTTCTGAAAATTCAAATGGAATCCCCCAAGATCATTGTAGTGACTCCCTTCTGTTCTGGCACATGTAACAGTGGTTCTCCCTTCTTTTGGAATTGGCCAGGAGCAATTAGCACAAGCTTCCTCATAGACTGAATCTACTCACACAAGTATAGGGATATTAAATATATCCTGATCCCAAATAACTTCAACTTACTGATTGGATGTTAGGGTGCTAATAATTTTAGACACTTCTTTACTGAGGACGTGCAGCAGACATTAATGGAGGCAAAGCACCCAATCAGGGCTGGAGTTCCTCTGGTTTTATAATTTTTGTGTGAGTTACTTTTCTATGGCCTGTCTTACTCCTCTCTGAAGATTCATATGTTAGCCATTTCAGCTTTCTGCTCATGGATCCCCCCCACACACACACACTTTTCAAGGCATTCTCGTGTGAAAATGTTTTTCAAAGGAGTTTTGCATAACAGACCTCCATAAAAAATAGACCGCTCTTCCTTAGGATCTTAATTTTGTTTTAGAAAAGCTAACACTTGCTTCATCTGAACAAGCTCATTTTGGTGACTTGAGGTTTTTAACCTGGAAAACAGTTTTACTGGCTTCTCTGACCTCTGCAAGAAGAGTAGCTTATTTTCAAGTTGTCATGGTGGGTCAACATTATTTCATTTTCCACAGAGAGAGGGTTTCCTTGAGAACCTTATTTTATGCCTAAATTGATATCTGGGTTTACTTTAGGCCAAACAGTCCATCTTCCTGTGTTCTTCCCTGAACCCAAAAATGAGATGGAAACAATACTGCATGCATTTGATGTCCACAGACAACTCCAGTACTATCTTGACCGAACAAACTCTTTCAGAACTTCTGATCAGTAATTTATTTCTTGTGAAGGTAAAAAGAAAGACAACCTGTGTCAAAGAAAACTATTTTCAAATAGTTGTTTTGAGTTATTACCTTTTATTATTCCCACCACAAAACTATTCCAGGTGGGGTCAAGGCCCACTCTACCAAGGCCTTTGCTTCATCTATGGCTTTTTGGAAAGGGGCTGGACTCTAGAGGTATTCTAGAAGCAGCAACGTAGTCTGCTGTACATACTGTTACAAAGCACTACAAGATAGATTCATTCCCCAGGTCTAGGTCAAGCTCTGTTACAGTCATTCTCCAGGGGCTCCTGGACCCTTCTCCTTCCACCTCCCTGTTGTTATAAGATATGGCAATCTATCCATATAGGTTAGACTACTGCAGCAGTGATCAGTATGATGGATGTAGTACAGTTGTGTAAGTAAACTTACCATAACATTAGATGTTTGAATAATCACTCCCTCCAACCCCCTTGTTTTTTAATTGTATTTTTTATGCTAGATGTACACATTTGTCTTTTATCAATTTTTAGCAATGTCCTCTTAGGGCTTAGCCTCCCTTTGTCAGCTGGCATGAAAGCTCTGAAGGGCTTGACACCCAAACCTGTCTTTCAGTCAGTTTGAGCTAACAATTTAGGTACATGTAAGGTGGTGTAAAGCTTTGGAAGCTGGCAGGATGTTATATCTTATGCAGGATATACCCCATGTAGCTTAGGCTATTACAACGGAGATCATTCAGACATCTATTGTTATGGTAATTTTACTTACACAGCTGTACCTTACAAAAAAAACATAACCTGAGAGAACTTGTTTACAACCATTGTTCTTTAACCATGTTTCACAAGAAATAACTACATTAAGCTTGTATGAATGCACCAAATTTTCCATTAAAAATTATAACAAAATCTCCCAGCACAGCTAAATCAATTTCTTCTCTCTCAGAACTGTTAAATTTCTTACTTGGAAAAAAATCCTTGTTTTAGGTTAGTCAAATATTATAATAAATCTGCTTCGGGATTCTCTTCCCTTGCCTTGAGAAGTGAAATCCATCCTATCTAAACACATGTTCACACAAATTTAGCCTTAGAAGGTTATACACATTCCCACATTTTAAAAAGTATAATTTTTTTCATGTATGTATTTACCTAAAACATGTTAATTCGTGCTGGACTGAGTCTTCTTTCTGTATGTGATTTGCAAAAATATATGTCCTAACACCTGTAAAAGCTGTATTCCCTACTAACAGTCAACAAGTCCTAAAGATTAAATAATTTGTGCCAACATAAATAAAAACAGATATATAAAACAAAACAAAACTGCACTAAGAGAAACTGCAACAAAACAAATAAAATGAAAATGCCAGAATTGAAACCTACATGAAAATGGGCAGGATTCACAAAGCCTCCGTGTAAGAGTTATAACTCTTACACGGAGGCTGCAGTTAAACGGAGTGATGTCAGCATGCTTTGCATATTCATGAGAGCATGCTGAATCAGACCTAAGGCTAACACGGTCCGTATAAGACAGTAGGGGGCGTGTCCGTAGGCCGAGCCCTGTAAGCGGACACGCCCCCAGAAGAGGAAAAGTGCCCAAAGTAAACACCCACGACAGAGTCCACGGAAATGTGAATAAACAGAACACAACACATGCCCCCACAGACTATGAACAGAAAACATATAAATAAACATGTTATATATTTTTTTTAAATTGTAAAAATGTTTAACCGTGAGTGTGCTCGTTTGCGCGGGCGTGCCCGTAGCGCAGCTACAGTTAGCAGTCAGTGGGAAAGCATATAAGAACTAAATATGCAAAATAAGCCAGGAAGCAATAGCATAGCGGTAGAGATGTTGGCTGAAGAGCAGGCATTCATGGTTCGAGCTCCCACAACACCAATTTTTATTTTTAGCAAAATAAGCACGAAACAAGTCCCTGACAAATATGTACACATAAAACCACATTTTATGTAAAATGTAATGAAATAGCCCATTTATATTGAAGAAATGTGAGGTAACAAAAGAATAAAAAATGCCAGATGTGCCCATAGCTGAGCTACAGTTTAACAGGGTGAGTGCATCTGCCCGTAGATGAGCAGTGGTTTAACTGGTGCAAAATGAGTGCCCGTAGCTGAGCAGTGGTTTAACATGCTAAATCTATGCGCCCCTAGCTGAGCATAATATGCATGCTGATAGCCAAATGAGGCTTAAACCAGCGTACCCCATTTGCGCAGAGCTGCGCACCGCGCAAACAAGGTAACCGACAGGAAACGTTGAGCAAGCCGTATCAAAACTGCCTTTACACAGACACACCCCTCAGCATGTCTAGACAGTCATGAAAAATAAAAAGCAGTGTCCAGGTTCGAACCCAGGATACTATACACCATAGTCAAGGTACCAAACCACTAAGCCATGACAGCAGTACCTATAAATGCAATAATAGCTAATATATAGGAATGAATACAAACTGGAGCATGACAATGCAGGTTTACTGAAGTTGATACAATTCCAAAATGGCCAATCACAGATATGTGTGGGAAAAACGGACTATATAAGCCCCATAGGCGGGAATACACAGCATAAACGATTGTAGAACTGAACTGCAGGCAGAATGACAGGAGTAGGAGAGGGTAGTTGCTTTCGAGCACAGAGGTGGGGTGTTGAGGAGTCCAGGAACATGGTCTGGCTCCTAGTCCACAATCATGAGGCCCAACTCATGCAGGGCCAGGTCCTCTGGGGAGCATACAGGGCTGAGGCGTGGGACCGGTTGGCTCATGATCTCACCAGTGCCACAGGGATTCCAAGGACTGGTGAGCAGTCCGTCACCACCATGTGGACCTGAAGAGACGCAAGCAGGACCAACTGAACCTTTGGATCCAGGAGGCCCGGCAAACACCCAACACCCCACTACTGAGTAAGTTAAATTTAATTATGTATGTAAGAAATTAAACTAGTTGATATTATGGAGATCTGTATTCCAATATTACTTAATTTATATTACAGCTGCAGGTGTCCGTTCTGCGAACCGCAGAGCCTATGGTGATAGGCTGGTGCGGTTGCGCCACCAGGCATGTCAGTAATCCACTACCAGTAACTGTAAAGAAATATAAAAGTATGACAGTCAGCAAAAGAGTGCAGTGTAGTCACTAAGGAATAAAATGTGCAAGTAACAGTGTGAAAGTGTCTGCAAGTATTGCTTGATTACAAAAGTGTGTTTCAGCCTGTAAGTTAAACCGAAAAATGAAACTGTCTGACATAAATTCTGAAATAAAAATGCCCCACCTGTAAGAAAATAGTACACAACCTGCAGCAGGCTGAAAAGTATAGCTGCAGAAGATGATGAAATCACATGTGTGAAATATATCCCTGTTGAAATACTGAAACATGACAGAAGTGAGACTGCTGGAAAGGATTGTAATAACTACAGGTAAAACATGTCAATAAAGCCTAGAAGTAAGTACCATCCTGAATAGTAAAATGAAAGCAAGTGAGAGAGTGTGAGAAAGTGTCATGAATCCAGCAATACAGTAGTAATAACCCCTGAATAAAGTATACTGCAGTCAAGACAGAATGAAATGCATGTGAGAATCAAAACCAAACAGCGAAATCTGTTCAAAGTGTTGCTGCATCTGGAATGTGTATCCCAAAATCTGGATATGTTGCTCTCAGTCTGCAATATGCAGATAGGATGATTGTCTGATATACCAAACATCCACACTTGTCTACAGCTATATAAAGCAAATGTAGCAGGATGATGTAGCTGAACAAAGCAATATATGAATGTGTATGAAGAACAATAAAATGTATATTGATGTTGCAGTAACAGTCCTATCACCAAGTTGAAATAGTTATCATATAGGAAACTGTAGTTAGAACAGTAGTGTGTATATATCTGTAGCTATTACAAATGTACAGCATATGTATTGGTATTTGAAGGTGTTAATATTATTTTCTTCACCCCACCCTATAACCACATATAACCCATTACAAGTGAAAATGGTATGTGCAATCACAATTAACACCCCTGGACGTTTGTCCTGTTGGGTCATATATATTTGCATGTCCGTTGATGCATCTGCCCTGTTCATACATCCAGACCTGATGGCCTGTTGCCATCAATTAAACCTGCATGTTGTTGGACTGTGTATTGCTGTTCAAATTATGCATGTGTTATGCACGCTGTTCAATGGTGTGAATATCTGGGTGTTTGGTTAATGGGAATACTAATGCATGCTGTTACAACTAATTGTGAATGGTATTATATGTCACTAACCCAAACTGTCATGACATAATGCAAAACATAGGACGACAGGGAAGGCGGGTTCCAGCAGACCCACCTCTCCCACCTCAGCTGGCGAGTGCACCTGGCACTAGTGCCGAGTCCGGACCCTCCTCCGGTGGCCCTGGGCCACCTGCGGGTGGAAGCGCTGCAGGGGATGGGGCTCGCCCCCCCCTCTGCAAGTGTGGCCAGAGGAGAACCACCACTCACCCTCCGTAGCGTCCGGACTGTGGTGCGTAGGAAGATTCGGGACTCTGTTCTCAAGCCCCTACGCCAGCTTGAGGCATGGGTGGCACAACTAACAGGCATACCTGTTGCCCAGCCTACACAGCCCCCAGCACAGCCCCGTTCTGGGCAGTGAAGGAACAGTGGCAACTGCCTATGGGTGGGGATATCAGTTCCACTGTTGCCATCTGTGGGCTCATGGGCTCTGGATATCCAAACCTCCGTCCCCGTCAATTGTGTAACCCCCCCACACATGTCATACACCGCCCCTGTATGCGTCTTGTTTGTCTTGTCTGTTTACCTACCCAACCTACCTCTCCAGCTGTACCGACTTCCTTCACCTGACATACCACTCTCACCTGAAAAAAAAAAAAAAAGGGCACTCTGTACCCACAAAAAAATTACGCCCCATACATAGCTGCCCATTCCGCACACATGTCTGCTGGACATGGAATCTATCAATTACAACTGGCTGTACAACAAGTATTATTGTTGTCCTGACACCTCTCTCAGGGGTGGAAGGTTTCAAATGTCACACCAAATTACATACATATGCACAGCTGTTGCTGATGAAGAAATGGGCAGCTATGGGCCTTACCTACATCCCTCCTGCAAATCCCAAGCTTGTTTCTCTACTGTCTTACCCTCTTTGTGACCCCTTTTTCACCACTTTCCTGTCTCCCCATTTTCTTTTCTTTCAAAGAAAATAGCGCGGGTGTGCGCCAGAGTAAGCACTGTTAAGCGGTTGTAAGCGGGTGTGCGCTTGTGTGCGTGGAGCTAACCACCAGTGCGCATGCGTGAGCTCCGCGCAAACCAGCGCTAACCTGGTTACAACTGCTTAAATGTGCCTTAGTCACTTTGATTGACAGGTCCTGTACTCAGTTCAAAAGCAAAATAAAATCCCACTGTCAGTCCCGAACCCAGGAAACACTAGTCTGTATGACCTACCACTAAGCCATGACTCTTATACAAGAACACTGTGCTAAAATAAATATAACATGTAATAGTAGGGATGAATGTAAAGGGAATATAGGATGTGTAGTACCCAAACCATGTCATGTAGAATTACTGTCAAAACTCCTGGATTCCCACAATAGTACTGTGTGAACACAAACAGCCATGCTAGTTGGTAGATTGTAGATAATAATGTCAGTTAAAGTACATATATAAATGTATGTATATGTACATATATATATATATATATATATATATATATATATATATATATATAAATATATATATATATATAGTTGTAGGAGTCATTGTGCATACATACTTACTACAGGGAACATGAGAGAGGAATGGAGAAATGTGAATCTACAACACAGCCTGAATCATGAGAGAGATACTAACCTTTACACTCACAGAACACTGTCCACAGCATACCAGCATGGTCCCCGCCCTTACAATCTGAAAGGGCAATGCCTATCCCACATACCCTTTTATAGCACTGACCTGAAATCACAGTGAGAACTGCAATCAGTACACAACTGGCTGTATGCAATTAGCAAATGCTGGCTTACAATTGGTGCAGAGGCCATCACATGGACCTATGCAGATACCTACAAAAGCATCCAGTGCTAACACTCCACACATGCAATACATTCATTGCACTGTCTGGAAGCAGACAGAGGGAGAGAGAAAAGTGAGAGAGAGAGAGAGAGAGAGAGAGAGAGAGAACAAAAAAAAAATTATACACTGTGACTCTGTCACCCGAAGCTGTCAGCAGTGACAGTAGCAGCAGCAAGCAGAAGCAGTGGTAATGCAACCAGCTGCGACAAACACAGATAATGCAAAGTAGCAGGTTAATAGTGTGCATACTGTGAACCCTCTAAATGTGTCATAGGTCTGTATCTATAGGTATGTCCATGTGATATGTTGTGTGTACGTAGTTCCACCAAAAGGGGATGACCATACATTACATGTCAATCAGTCTTAGGCCATGATCCTGGCAGCAATTGTCTGTGCATTGCCACCAGCAATGGCTGGAGTGACTGCTTTGAAAGGTCAGCCAGGTTCAAAAGGCAGGATCAGCCCATCACAAAGGCACACTGGCTGGGAACAAGTGTCTGCAGGTACCCGATATCACTGAATATGCATCCCATACTGCATAATTCCATAGCTTAGCAGACCAGGCCGGTTATGCATATGATGTGGTAGTTCCCAGGGTCAGTCAAGGTGCCTCCTTAGTGGTGTGGGACCACTGTCGCTGTATGCCACTGTCCAGGTACATATCCTGTAGTACGACCAAGATAAATTATCAGTGTTATATGCGGTTGTATGTCCTCTCGGAGTGCAGGTAGCACACATCCAGGGATACCATGAGGTCACAGTGATGCTGTGTGTTCTGCTCTGCTGAGGGCGGCCCTCACCTGGACATGTGAGATGATAGGGAGGTTACATACAGCTGTGATAAATATTTCATCTGGTGGGGGAGAAGGAGGGGGGATACATGCACTGAACATGTCTGCAAGACTGTTGCCAATATCCGTGTGTTTGGTGAATGTTAAGTAGGTGTGTATTAACACAGAGCATATCTGAGGCATGTGGTCCATATGTGTAACATAACTGAAGAAGGCCTTGTGGTCATCCATAGTGTTTGTGGCCATTTCCCTCTCAGAGTAGGCCGTGGCCATTGTTATGACGGACCGTAGCGTAGTACCAGTGCTGACCACAGATGCCTTCCCTTAATGTGAATGTGCTCTGTCCTGCAGTAGCCTCCTGCTATTGTTATACAATCTGCCTCTGTCTGGGGTCCACCGGACAGGATGTCTAACCTTTGTGCATAGGGTCTGGGTTAGAAATGTGTGTGCAAGTTCCATGCAATCTGTGGTATGTCCGTGGTAAGCATTTGCAAAGGGGTCAGCAGTGTGGCTTGTGGCTTCCACTGGCCCAGTTTGCTGCATGGATACCATCTCAGTCCCAGCAAGTGAATAATTGTCTAATCACATACATATCAAAGTAGTCTACTGTGCTGGTGGTGGTGGTGGGATATGTATATCCAGGCTGAGTAACTTCTGTCCACATCACAGTAGTGGACGGCGTCCCACATACAGTACCTTGGGATGAACCCCCAGAGTGAGGTTGTGCATTGGACCTGTCAGTGTGTGCTGACCGATGGGGCATGCTACTATGTTGTGTGGAATGTGGCAGGTATTGTTGCACAGGTGTTGGCTGAGCACTGATATCTGGCCATGTACCTGTGTATCCACCACGACACACACACATGCAACATATGGGAGTAGTAGTATATCACTACAAATGAGTATCATGTATAGTATGTGTGCCATATATTGCTGACATATTCTGCTGATATCCTGTTTGTGTTCTCTTCCAGGGAGATGGTGCGTCAGCGTAATCCCACCTACTCTGTAGCGGAAGACAAGGAGATCCACCAGAGCCTGGTGCGGGAGTATGACATCCTGTTTTCTCGCACCAGTCAGAATCAGCAGGAGAGGGCTGCACTGTGGCAAGACCTTGTCCGTAGGGTAAATGATATTGGCACGCATAACAGGACATATGAGCAGGTACGACATCACTGCAGTGATTTAATCCGAAGTGTCCATCAGCGTGCATCATATATCCACAGGCAACAGGTTGCCACAGGAGGTGGGGTGGCCACACATCCCCCCCTGACCAGACTGGAGGGGCTACTCCTAAGTGTTGTGGCTCTAGCCCTGGAACAGCAACAGCAGTACACATGCATTATGATGGAGGCTGGTTCCACACAGCAGCACGACATGGAGCGTGCAGGTAATATGCCATATGTACACTTGACTGTTCTGTACACTGTATCATATGCAATATCAATGGCACAGTTGTGCCCACTGACATTAATCTCATCATTTCTGCAGGTCCCTCCGGGGTTACAGCAAGGCAGGCCATCCACGCTGGTGAGTGTGTTTAACATAACCTATAATAGTCCTGATAATGCTAGTAACAGTAGTGTAACTCAGTAGTGCTCTGTGTGTATACCGCGGGGTGTGCATGTGTGCATGTGTGCTGGTGTGCCTGTGCCCATGTGTGCATGCGTGCATGTGTGCAGGTGTGCCTGTGTCCACGTGTGCATGTGTGCATGTGTGCCTGTGTCCATGTGTGCATGTGTGCATGTGTGCATGTGTGCCTGTGTCCACGTGTGCATGTGTGCATGTGTGCATGTGTGACCACGTGTGCATGTGTGCATGTGTCCATGTGTGCATGTGACCATGTGTGCATGTGTGCATGTGTCCATGTGGGCATGTGTCCACGTGTGCATGTGTGCATGTGTCCACGTGTGCATGTGCTCACGTGTGCATGTCTGCATGTGTGCATGTGTGCTTGTGTGCATGTGTGCATGTGTGCCTGTGTGCATGTGTCCACGTGTGCATGTCTGCATGTGTGCCTGTGTCCATGTGTGCATGTGTGCATGTGTCCATGTGTGCATGTGTGCATGTGTGTAGAAGTGCATCACTGGTAACAATGTCTGGAGACTGTAAACTGTGTTTCCTGTCTTCCTCCCACAGGTTCTGGTGCTGCTCTGGTGACCTGCAGCAGGGAACCTGAATCTTGTGCCACGGGTACTGGTAATGATGATATTTGTGTAATGGTACAGGAAGGTGTGTCAGGGTCCGCCATTGGTCAGCCAATTGACAGTACACAGCTGTCAACTCCATCATTGCGCACAGTCATCCTGCCAGTACATCCTTTGTCACCATTGTCCCTAGGTGATGGACAAGATACAGTGGGCATAGACCAGGGTAATGTGGTACCTGTGGCACATGCATCCCCACACAGCAGCCATGGGCAGAGTCCTCCGATGGTACCACACAGACAGTTGCCCATGGGTTCTCGTGGGAGCATCCGTGGGCTTACTGCCTCTGGCCGACGTGCCCAAAGAGGTCTGTCAACCTCAGCTATGTTTCAGACTGTCATGCTGGCACAGTCACATATGGAAAGGTACACCAGACAAGGTCTGAGGGAGCCGAGAGCATGTCGCACAGCCATGACAGACAGTATGCGTGACATTGCGGATGCTATCCGTAATTTCACCGATGTCATAGACAGACGTTGTGAGGACATATTACAGCAGTTCCACAACTAGATGTCCATGAGCCAGGGCAATGGTGGGCGTTTGCGGCATCGACGTGGCCGTATGCCGGCAACAGCAGCAGCTGGCAGTCAGCGCGGATGACAACAGGCTCGCACACACCCCCATAGTGCCAGCAGCAGCCCCAGCAATGCTGGGTCTGTGCTGTCATCGGAACGCCCCAGGAGACCACGTGCACGTGGCTCTGGACAGTCCCAACAGGGACCTGTGTCCAGTCAACACACTCCCGCTTCTGATGACAGTACCCAGTCTGGCTTAGTACTGGATACAGTCCGTAGCACCCCTGCCAGGCACAGGTACCATGTCCGTGCCCACAGACACTGATCTGTATGACCTGCCAGGTGCAGTCTGTGGCTGTCCACAAACCCCTGTATATGGCAGCCATGAGGTGGAATGTGTGCGTGCATACACACATGTGAAATGTTAACACCTAGAGCGACCACATACACGCACACACTGCACCAACACTGCCCCACCCTGTACTGCTGCCCCTCACCAACACACATACACACACATGTCAATTGGTGGTATCAGTGGCTGACTCAGGCATACCTAATCCACACCCTGTGCATATGATGACACTGTGCCACCGCCTGCAATCTCCAACATCATTGCGGGAACAGGTAAACACGTTGCTGATGCACAGGGTGAATACATAGAAGTGTATTAGTAGTATCATGTTGGTAACAGTACAGTGTGCTGCTATGACTATGTGTTTATCCCAGCATGCCTGCTGCAGTAACTGTATGAATGTCCTGAATTGTTATCTGCACCCATAGTACATACCAAAGTGTAACAGCTGCACATAATTGCATGCCGGTGGTAAAGTTGTCAACAGATAGCCGCATACATGGGTAGCACAGGAGGAAAGCTAACACAAGTAGTGATATGCAATGGTGGACATGTACAGTAATGGTGTCAAGTTGCCCACAATGACTATGCAATGTGGATGTTCGCGGATGTAGATATGTGTGCAGTACCAATGTAATCCAAATCACAAATAACTATGACATAATATCAGTTCTACCATGGGCATCTGCGCTGTGTATTCCTGGGTACATGTCGATAGTGCCTACATATTTGCATTGTTAAAGAAAAAGTCAAGCCAGCCAGAGGTTAGTACCTTCAACAGCACAGAATACCAATCAGCGATTAAAAAATGATAGTCCACTTCACAAAACCAACTAGTGTTTATCACAACAAAGTCCACGAACTCCAAAACTCCAATAAAATCCAATAAAAACCAAAGATGCAGTAACAGGGTTAAGCGCTTTCATCTGTGACCAGACTTCTTCAGAACCCTGACTAAAAACATTCCTACTCGTTTTATACAAGAAATTTGAAAATTGGCGCCAAAAGATCTTAAAGGAACATTTTCCAAATGGTTCATGAATGTTTTTCAATTCAAAAAATACATACAAAATACACAAAAATGTATATGTAAATGAATAAACCTACCTATTACAAGACATAACCTGCCCAATTACATACTGCATCTTTGGTTTTTATTGGATTTTATTGGAGTTCGTGGACTTTGTTGTAATAAACACTAGTTGGTTTCATGAAGTGGACTATCATTTTTTAATCGCTGATTGGTATTCTGTGCTGTTGAAGGTACTAACCTCTGGCTGGCTTGACTTTTTCTTTAGTTCTGGTTGGTGATCATTTTTCTTACGATATTTGCACTGTTACTTACTGTTATTGTTACCCCTTCTTTGTTGTACAATGCACTACTTCCAGCCCTGTTTACTGTAGCTTTGTTTGCATGCATGTTCGCTTGGAGTTCCCTGGAACACTGCTTACACCTGCAATGCAGAGTTACAGTGCTTCTGTAGACTCCTAGTGACATCTGCATAGTGTACGATACGTATGTCAACTTTACACATGACAGAACATCACTGTCTGTCCTGTACGCATGTACGTTGACTGTGACACATTGCACATGTCTTACCTGGCACTTACCCATGTGTGCAGTCATATATACCAGTGCTATGAAACAGTAGCGGTACACCCACACATACACACCTTCAGTATGTTGTTCCCCATTGGCCCTATGTGTTGGTACTCACCATGGCAATCACACTACTAGGGTAGCATGTGCAAAGGTAACCTGTGAATCACCTCTATGGTCCAGTTGTGGTTTATGTGAGTCATGTGTCAATGTCACAGCTGCCATATGTATGCAGTCAGCCATCACTCTTGGCCAGGAACGTACAACACATGTGTGGGATGCCACCACACAGCCAATCTGGGGACTGGGCTCTCTGAACCCAGTAATGCCATACCCTGTCAGGTGGCATGTCATATATACTACATCCTGGACAAACTTCAACCCCAATCCCTGCTGCTACTATTGATAAAACCCCTGAAGATGTTTCTGATAGTTTTGACCAATTCTTTACTGAGACATTTCAGGCCCTAGCTAGCCATCTACCTCCTAGCTCCCCTGATCCTGAAAGTAGCACCCCTAGAAACCTACTTGCATTCAGCTGCCAACCAGTCGGCACTTCACTTCTCCGTACCTTGATTAAAACAGTGAAACCCACTACACTTTCTGCTGATCAACTGCCTGCCGAGTACCTATCAAAATCAGATGATGCTATTGCTTACCCCGTCTCAAAGGTAATCAAACGAACCATGGTAGAATCTAAATTTCCCACCATCTGGAAAATATCATATGTAATCCCACTTCACAAAGGAGGCAGCTCTACTGAATTCTCCAATTATAGGCCAATAGCTATACTCTCTCCACTTGCAAAGATTATGGAAACTTTATTCATAGACAATTCATGCACCACCTAATCCAAAATCGCCTTATGGCAGACACTCAGCATGGCTTCTGTCCTCATCACAGCACTACTTCAGGCCTCCTAGCCTTTACTAACACCATAAACCATACTTGCAACACTAATTATATATCCTCAGCCCTCTTTTTGGATCTTTCCAAGGCATACGATATGGTTGATCACCAACTTGTAATCCACACCCTGCAAACATTCTGTCTAGATACTGGAGCCTTCCAATGGTTTCAATCCTACCTGCATGGTCGACAGCAGGCTGGCCTCTGCCAGAACAAACTCTCTAACCTTCTACCTAACACCCTCAGAGTACCACAAGGCTCTATACTAGGGCCCTTGCTGTTCTCCATCTTCATTAACGACCTTTATACTGTCATCCCAAAAGTCAGCTGTATCCAATATGCTGAAGACTCTACTCTGATCTGCTCAGCCACATCTCCAGTAGAGTTATGGTCAGCTACCCAGACCACCTTTAATACAATAGAAAACTGGCTTTCTGAACATTGTCTGATCCTAAATCCCAAATAAACTAAACTGCTGTTATTTCACCAACACGTAGGTCTACCGCTTTCACCTTTACCATAACATCAACTGATGGCACAATAATCTCCTGACCCATCTACTAAACTATTAGGTGTCATCATAGACAATAATCTCAAATGTGACCTACATGTTAACCAAATTATCAAAGCCATCAATAAAAATCTAGGGTCACTTTACAGAATAAAAGCCTTCCTAGCCCCTCCAGCTAAAGGTGCCATAGCTCGCTCACACCTTCTTTCAACCCTTCTGTATGCATCCCCTCTACTCTCGAATATGAACAAGACTGTCCTTAACAAACACTCAATTTGCTACAACCACATTCCCAGGTTTGCCACTGGGCTGCCTTTTAGGACACATCATTGCATCAATCTAAATCAGCTTGGTTGGCTTGCAATACCCAGCCTAATACAGTATAACCAACTGATTATGGTCTATAAAATCCTCTATAATCCGGACAATACTCCTGCACTTCAAATATTATCACCCCCTATAACAATCCTAGACCGCTTCGATCCTCTAACAAACTACTAATTCAGACTAGCAAATTTAATAACACAGCCAGTGATTCTCTCTTTGCAAACTCTGTAAGTAGATCCTGGAACTCACTTCCAGCTGATATTACCCTACTTTCCACCTTAGGTCAATTTAACACTAGACTCAAACAACATTTGTCACTTAACTGGCTATGTCAATGTATCAAGCCTGGCTAACTCGAATGTGTAAAATCTGTGAACCAGTTTACTGTGTAATTTAATTTAATCCTAACTTGTGCTCAGGACTAACATTAACCTGTGGAATATGTTTAACTTGCTTACTTATGTAATCTCTGTAAATAATCTGTTTGTAATATGTAATGCTGGTATTATGTAATGCTGTATCTGCTTACCCTTGTAGCTTTTCTCCCCGGGCCTCCCCTGGAAATGGACATGCATCCAGTCAGGCTATCCCGGTCAACAAATGTAGGATAAATAAATAAATAAATAAAATATATTACAGTGACTACAGTACAAGTCAGACATTGACACGCACTGACAGCATGCTGAACACACTGGGGCATACGTGAGGACTCAGAATAGCATCCTGCCTGAGCATCACACACCTCCGCAGCTGGCACACAGGCATATGTTCCATCGGAACAGAGCACATGCCACACATGGCACAAACATCCCCTGTGCCACACACTCACAGCCTGTAGGGCTACACAACACACCTGCTACAGACGTGTCAGGTACCTGTCTTGGGTGCTGCACTGGGGTCCCGCTCAACAGGCTGTATCTGATGAATGTCACAGTGATATGCCTCAGGGGCACTATGGTCCACCACAGAACACATGCATACAGGTCAGTCAGAGGCATGGACACATATGACTCACTCATTGACCATGGCAGTATGGCTGACCTGAGACATACCTCCCTGGACTACATGATAGGGAATATAGAATGGATCTCTCAGCATGTGGCACAGGCCAGTATGAGCCTGATCTTGGTTGCCAACATACCCTCACCAGGTATGCTACCACTATATGTGGGAAGGGTGTTGTATGTCTACAATATGCTCAGTCTCCACTGTCATTCATAGGGTATCCGCTGGCTGTCAACGTGTGCTTACATGCTAGGGAAGCCACGATGATGTGCAAGGGTCATCTTGCACGTGACACCCATGGCCCAATGTATAATGGCAAAGCTCCTTGGTACACACATACTGCCTTATGCTGCAGGACATGGTTTACATAGCCACCTCCGTGGGTATCACACAGGTTAGGACACTAACAGTGCTGCTACACAACAACAGCAGTGTACACCGGAAGATGCATGCACCAGACACTGTCCTCAGCACGGTGAACTGCAATGTCTGTGCAGTACCAGATTCCTGATTCATGACTCACAGGTGTTACCCATCACTGACAGGTTATGCCCCATACCATGCCTGTCGTCCTCTACACATGTAACACACATGGACAGGGGGTGGTATCCCAAGGTACCACAGATAGACACACCTCCAGGTTTTTGGCACAGCACAAAGCATCAGGGCCAAATCATGTGCAGCTAACAGTGTGTCGGACTGCCATCTGGTTCATAGCCTGGCACACACAACCCTCCCATACACAGGAAGAACACCTATCCTCCATAACAACACTGGCAATATGACAGTCTCAAGAACTGTGTTTATATGGCTGGACTGCATCCAGCCAAACATTGTGCGTGAGCATTACTGTAGCTACAACACACTAGTTGAAGGGTTCACAGCATGTGGTCACTGAATTGCAGTGGAATGACATGGTACCACTACCACAACAGGTGGGAACATGCAGCACCTGTACATCAACTACATGTACACTATATGGCCCAGACCAGATGTGTATCCCCTGCTGTAGGTATTTTACCATATACACCCACACTGTATAGAGACATACCACGTGTGGACCCTGCACAGTAAGACACAGTCATATTGGTATACATTGCAAATACCATTTATCCACTCGAGACATGTGTCAGACATGGTAACTACTGCAGGTCACAGGTATTTATGTGTATGTGTCACAAACATACATCATGTGTGCAGTGCCATTGCTGGTTTAGACAATGGCATGCATTGTTATGTACAAAGACCCACACAAGGTCATACTGTGTGACACAACCACACGTGGCAGCTGTGGGTTACCAAAACATACCTATCTGTACTCTGACAATGGTAATAGACACAGTAACAGAGCGCACTATTGGAATTACTAGCCAACTAGCCCTGTTTGGCTGTACTGATAGTGTGGTGACATCCCCTGTGTTTACTGGGGGAATATGCAGCATCTGGTGTATTGTAGTATTTGTTCTCTCACACTTGCATTTACACACATCCTACTACCCCCACACACACGCACACTTGCCATTTGCAGGATTCATTCCCCTACCTAACTAGGTCATGACACATGAAAGAGATGCATTAGCAAAGCGCACTATTCGGATTACTAGATAGTTCCTCTTCTCTGGCTGTACTTATAGGGTGCTGACAACATCAGTATTGTGAAAGGGTAATGTGCATCAGGTAGTGTGATCTCCTGATTGGCAAAGCATGTTTTTCATACGGAAATGCACACGCACAAACTCCCCACATCCAAACACACACACATGCCATTTACAGGTTCCAAACTCCTACCTAACTACATTACGACACTCGGGAGAGATGCATTAGCAGAGTGCGCTATTCGCATTACTGGGAGGCTTCCCTTCCCCTGCTGTACTTATAGGGTGCTGACATCATCTGTGTTTAGAAAGGGGAGTGTGCATGCTGTAGTGTGCTCTCCCAGTTGCCAAAAGGGACATTTCCCTCACACAAAACTGCACACACTAACCCCCCCTCATCCAGACACACACACTTGCCAGATTCAAACCGCTACCTAAGTAGGTTCTGACACTCAAGATGGACGCATTAGCGGAGCGTGCTATTCGCATTACTGGGAGGCTTTCCTTCTCCTGCTGTACTTATAGGGTGCTGACATCATCTGTGTTTAGAAAGGGGAGTGTGCATCCTGTAGTATGTTCTCCCAGTTGCCAAAAGGGACACTTCCCTCACACAAAATTGCACACATACTAATCCCTCTCATCCAAACACACACACTTGCCATTTGCAGGATTCAAACCACTACCTAACTATGGTATGACACTCGAGATGAACGCATTAGCAGAATGCATGATTCGCATTACTGGTAGGCTTCTCTTCTCCTGCTGTACTTATAAGGTGCTGACATCATCAGTGTTTAGAAAGGATAATGTGCATCCTGTAGTGTGTTCTCCTAGTTGGCAAAAGGGATACTTTTTTTAAACAGTCTTGAACACACACTAACCCCCTCCACACACACTGAGCATATACAGGATTCAAACCCCTACCTAACTATGTTATGTCACTCAAGACGGACGCATTAGCGGAGCGTGTTATTCGCATTAGTGGGTGGTTTCCTTTCTCCTGCTGTACTTATAGGGTGCTGACATCATCAGTGTTTAGAAAGGTGAATGTGCATCCTGTAGTGTATTCTCCTAGTTGGCAAAAGGGATACTTCTTTCAAACAGTCTTGAACACACACTAACCTCCTCCACACACACTGAGCACGTAGAGAATTCAAACCCCTACCGAGCTATGTTATGACACTCAAGATGGATGCATTAGCGGAGGGCGCTATTCGCATTACTGGGAGGTTTCCCTTCTCCTGCTGTACTTATAGGGTGCTGACATCATCAGTGTTTAGAAAGGGGAATGTGCATCCTGTAGTGTGTTCACCCATTTGCCAAAAGGGACATTACCCTCACACAAAATTGCACACACACTAACCCCCCCCCCTCATCCAAACACACAGTCTTGCCATTTGCAGGATTCAAACCACTAACTAACTATGTTATGACACTCGAGACAGACGCATTACCAGAGCGAGCTACTTGCATTACTGGGAGGTTTCCCTTCTCCTGCTGTACTTATAGGGTGCTGACATCATCAGTGTTTAGAAAGGTGAATGTGCATCCTGTAGTGTGTTTTCCCAGTTGCCAAAAGAGACATTTCCCTCTCACAGCCTTTCACACACACAAACCCCACTCACCCACACACTGAGCATTTGCAGGATTCGAACCCCTACCTAACTATATTATGACACTTGAGGGAGACGCATTAGCAGAGCACACTATCTGAATTACTGAACATCTGCTCTGCACCTGTAGTATTTATAGGGTGCTGACATCTTTATTTCTACAGAGGTATGTAGATGTAGTACTACCTGTCAGGTGGGGGAGAGCATATATATGCATTTGCAGCCACCTACGTCAGGGTCAGATATGCACATCGCACTGGCAGGTTATGTTCTATACCATGCTTTGAGACCACAGGACCTGTAAAACACAACACAACCAGTCCAGAACACCATACCCACATCCAGGACACACACTTAGCTTCCCTGGGAACAGTGCCAGGATATGCAGATGTTCACATACACCATTCCAGTTGTTAACATCAGGTACAGGCATATTGTGTGTGAGAACTACTCAGGCCTCTACCACTTTACCCTACAGCCACTACAATTTGTGGGTCCATGTGCTATGGCAGAACCACACACCACAGCCACATGGGGGAATACATATTGCACCTGTCCATCTGCAACATGGGTACTCACTGTTCCACACCAGAGGTAGATCACCATTGTTGATATCTGACCATACCCACCTTTCCCTGGACATCCATATCCCATTTCCACCCCCAGGCAAGGTTGTCACTGCACACAAACTGTATTTAGCACAAGCAGGCTCTACACTTGTGTAGACTGGGGTGGACGACTTCAGAGGACCCATGCTGGAGGACTATACTGGCCACTCAGCATAATCCTTGACAATTGCATTCTATGAGCATGTGTATGGTTTGCATTGGTCATGCTATCCCACATATACCCATGACTGCTCCACAACATGACACCTGTCAGCTGTACACCAGCCATATATGCGCCGTACAACAGACAGAGTGACCTAATACATTGCAGAGCTGTAGCCCACAGAGGGAGGACATCTGTGAACAGTTCCGGCACGGCACTTTATTCACACATACTCATTACAACACAGTGTTGACAGTGGAATCATCCAGAGAATGCAGATAGGGCTCCCCTCAGTCTGTTATTGACGGACACCTACTGTCAGAGATCCTCAGCAACCCTCTCACAGCACACACCGACAACATGGCTGTGGCTTAGCACATTCAATCCCTGGGACCTCCACGGTGCCCCTGCTTGACAGAGGCACAGCTCACTAACCTCACATGTTGCCTTCTGTGACCTACTTTACAGTGGCACAGTAGCCTACTATCCTGGGGATGCAGATGCCAAGCACACTCTGGCTGAGCTGTCATTCCCTAGGGCAACAAGCCTAGTATTGACCTCTACACCCATATGTTCAATTGTCAGATGCACAATATTTGTTGTGCTGTTCTACTGTTTGCAGGTCTTTATTGCCATAGCATTCCCTGTTCCTATGACCAACTTGTGTATCTGTGGAAGATGTTTGCATATGACGGCGATCCACTATATCACTTATGTCTCTGTAGTCATTTACTGTGTGCACTGGGCTGATTGCTGTGTTGTGGTTGGTTCCTGGACTGACACGCATAAATACCAGATATGTGTGGCCAACTGCTAAACAGAGATATGGCCTAAGTGTGTGAGCATGCCCAGTTCAGCCTTTCCATGGCATGTTGTCTGACATATGCCTCATTTATCAAAGTGTGCGAGCATGCCCAGTGTGAGCTTTCCATATGTTGCGCTCTGAAGTCCACCACATATTTGGGTGTGTGTGAACTTCAACAATATCTCACGTTTATGGTTGTGTGCTGGGTGTCATGTTGTGTACTAACTGGCCAACTGCTTTGTGTCTGCCACAACAGGGATTATACTGTGCCTGCAGGGATTGCATGGGATACTTTGCAGACAGTTCTCAATATACTTTCATAATGACCTAACACTGTAGTACCGTATAGTGTACTGGTTCAGTACTTTCACTGTGGTGGACAGTATCCTGGGCTTTAGTCCTATGACTGCTTGACATCTTCATAGTGAGCACAACAGACTGTGTAGGGGCCAGTTGTGCACATGTGACCATGTTGCAATATGTTCAGATATGGACTACCTACACCAGGCTCGTCCAACATTGCTAGAGTATTCCACAACATGGGTGGACATTGGCAAACACTAGCGATGTTCCTTAGGCTATTTCTGATGCTAGTCACAGGGTGTTTGTCCTTTGACACACATTGTAACTGGAGTTTGCCATGACATATGTCATGGTTAGTATACTGTGCCTCCGTCTACCTCTGACATAACAGTGATACCCAGGGTTAGCCTACCATCTCCCATACACTCATCAGGATTCCTCTTGAGGGGTGTCAATATGTGGCTCTCTGGCTGACCTGTACCAGGAGTTTACTGAAGAGTGGGGGTGCCTTCTGTGTTATGGATCATTCTGTACAGCTTGTCCTATGTATGTCAGTGCTGGGGTTCAGGTCTCTCATGTGCATAGCTCACTGCCATTCAGATTGTACAAGGTGCAACATGTTCATTCATTCCAGGTTGGACATGGCTTCATACATCAGGCACAGCTTTCCTGTAGCTGGGAACGATGGCGGTGTGTGGGGCTGCAGTTTGTTTACTCAGGCAACACATGGCATCTGTTCATGCTCTTTGCTACCCCTGGTGGGGTACTGTTGTGGACTTTACAGTTGATGGAGGTGTCTGCTGCAGTATATTCCACAGGGGCTATTGTAGTCAGTTGTGACGCTGATGGAGGATGGCTGCAGAGCCACAGTGAGTTCCCCTTATCTACATCTGCCAACCTTCATGTTTGGGTGGGTATATGGTACATGTTTCTGCGAACACTACAGCCACATGTTTGTCCAGTGCAGGATATTTATCACCTTTTGTACCCAGGTCTCACATTACATGTTAGGTACCTCATGGGTTAACACCTGTGTGGCAATTTGTGGGCACCTCCTGTATATCCACGGTGGTTGTCTATACACAGTTCTGCAATTAGCTTGCTGACATGGCTATGGCTACAGTTGTCTGTTTGTAGGTGGCCCTTTTGTGGGTTGCTTGTGTCAGCTGGGGGTTGGATATGGTGGGCTGTTTGTACTCCTCTGCATACATGTTCAGTCACAGTCCTTCCATGTTGGCCTATACCTATGGGACATATATACAGAATGGGGGGGGGCCAAGACCAGGCCTTGTGGGATGCCACTCATATCCGCTTTGTAGTCTGACATGGATGTGGCATGTCTGACCATGTCAGGTCTGTCCTTGATCTGGTTTGCAACCCCTCTACTGACATAGGGGTATATATTTAAGCTGCTGAACATATCCATACTGAACTCGTACGGTATTGTCTAGAAGCATATGCACGGTCCAGCTACGCTGTGTGGACCACATTGCCCTCATCAATGACCTTAATGACTGCTTCAAATGGGTCATACATGTTTAGGGGCAGGTTCTGCAGTTACAACAGCCACACTGTGTAGGGTCCAGTATCAGTAGGTCCACAATAGCCTTCTGTCTGTGGTATATACTGATCCTTTCCATATCTGTGCAGAACAAGCTTGTCAGGATCCTGGGGTGGTAGTTTGGAGTATCCATTCAGGCAACACCTTTGTTGTGATGGACCACTGTTGTTGTACACTGCTCTTTGGGTACATATCCTGTGGTAAGGCTGACATTGGGCAGTAGTGTGATTTGGCATTCCATTATTCTTGGAGTCCATGTTGGCCTCAGCACAGGACACCATCACATACCTTTGCTGCTGTGTGTTCTGCTTTGCAGATGATGGCTGTCACCTCAGCATCTGCAATGTCAGGGGACCATCAGTCTGCTGGGATAGGTATTTTGCACTCGGGGGGGGGGGGGAGTTTGCACTACACCTGACAGGTTGTATGTTAGCAATATGTGTGTGTGTTTAGTATGTTGTTTGTAATATCTGTGCGATTCGGAGCATATCTGTGGATGCCCAACATGGTTCCTACCATCAGTTGGGTAAGCCTTGTGATTATCCTTAGTGTCCTGTACGTTTTGTATCTTCATAGGTTCATGGGTTCATACTAGGCTATACACCCTAGGCCATTAGTAAGCCTAGCCAGTGTGTGTTTGTCTTCCGCCACCCCTTGCTATGTTCAATTATGGCCATTTATGAAGTTCTTCACTGTGCCTCTGTCTGGTCATGACACAGTGAGGACCCCCAGTATACATGTACGGTCATCCATCCACTTGGCAATATTTCTGTTGAGGGGTGTCAGTGAGGGGCTCTGCCTACCATGGATTGGGATCCTGTTTCTGGGTGTGGGGAGCCTCTGGGTTATGCATCTGTCCCTCCAGCACATCTTATTTCATTATGTGTTGAGGCTGACATCTGTGACTCTCACAGCTCCAATGGCTTTGATTTCCTGTGGTGTAGCATGTCCATTACTACTGTGTTGGACATGGCCTTGTACAACAGACATACAATGCCTCTGTGTAGGCAGTGTGTGACTGCAGTCAGCTGGGGTGTCTACAGCCAGGCAGCATATGACATATATTTCACACCCTTTATCCTGTTGGTGAGGTAACTATGAGGTCTTCTGAACCGCTGCAGGTGTCACGTACGGTACATCCCATATGAGTCATTGTACTAGATTATGGGTCTGATAAGGGAACAGTACAGCAGCACAGTGACCTTTGTTGATGTTGATGTGAATCCTTTCATGATACAGTGTCCAGTATCGACAATCTTCATAGCCACATTGGCATTGTGGGTGTCACATGACAGATTAATGTCGACCTGTGTCCCTAGGTCCCTGATTACTCCTTGCATACATAATGGTTTGACACCTATGTGGTAATTTGTGTGTACCTTGTCTGGTATTTGGTGGGACATTCATACTGTCCAGTGTCTTCGGATGTCTGGGTAGAGTTCTTGTGTGTGAGAGTGTGGTCTGTCGCATGCTACAGACTGTACAGCAGTTTTGACTACAGTTATGTGCACATGGGTGGTCTCCGCTGCTTTGTGCATTGTCAGTTACCTGGCAATATGGGTGTCTGTGCTGCATATGGATACTCCCCCTCCTTTGATGTTTTGTTGCAGGTGTTGGGGCCATAACACATGATATGTGGTATAACCTAGTAGTGCTGGTGTGCTATCACTAGGCTTGCAGCAGGCTTCTGTCACTGCACAGACATCAATGTTCTCTATAATGGGAAGTGCCTCAGGGGCATGCATATTGCAGTTTACACATCTGGCATTGGTCAGCATTACCCTTATGTTTCCTACCACTTATGTTTTCTAGGGTGGTGGGTAGTCTTTTTGGCCTTGCCTACATACGGCTCTATGGAGGCGGCAAATGCCTTATCCAGTATCCAGACGCACATGGGTAACAACTGCAAGCCATCCCTGGAACAGCAGCATGGCTTGTCATGCTTGACATCGCAAGCAGACACACATTAGACCCTCTTGGACTGACAGCTGTAACTGTGCCAGCTGTTAAACATGAGCATTCTGTGTTTGTACTGTGGCATCATTCTAGGTGAGGGTTGGATGCTGCACACAGTCAGTGTCATACCGCCCTAGGGTACATACTCAGAGGGACCATCCATGTCTCTTTTGATGTTGACCAGGGAGGTACATCTCAGGTAATTCACACCAGCATGGGCATTGAGTGCATCATATTTCTGCTTGCTTTGGGGTGACCTGCATACTTGTGTTATGTGGCATTTTGTGGCAGCCTACAGGCAGCTTACTCTACTCTTTCCCTTGTTCAGTCTGGTGAGTGGGACAGCAATGTGTCTGCCTATACAGACACCTATTACGACTGTATCAGGCATGTTGTTTATCCTTCTGGCCTGTGACTGTTTGGCACACCAGCTTTGCATACTATTCGTTGCATGTGCTATGTTTGAAGGTTGTGGTTGCTTGTGATCTGCTTTGGAGGCTTCTGTTGGTGTGGTGTGTTTGTAATTAAGGCCCCCGGGAATATTTGTCTGTGTTTATGTGTTTGGTTTACAGTTGTGGTAGGTCTATGTGGGACTGGGTTTGTGGTGTATGTGGTTACCTTCTCCTCCTGACTAGTTTTGACAGTACTGAGTTGGTGGAGCTCAACCTCTGGTTTGGATACATGGATGCATCTATCACATATATTTGTATTTATTGGGAGGTGTTGTGGTTGTCTGTGTACTTGGGACTGGTGTCACATTGCCTCTGGATTCACAGATTCTACTTGTTGTGGCTGGACTTAGTGGATTGTATGTGTGGACATATGTTATTGCCATACTACTGGTCAATGATTACTTCCCTTTTTATGTTTGCTCTATCATGTGGTAGCTTCCTCATTCTCTTGCATGGTTTGGTAATGGCTGGAGTCCAGCATGCCATATGCCTGCGTGTATGGCAGTGTGTGTTGTTGTTATTTGTGATTGCATACTCCAAGCATTCCTGGTTGTGTTCATGGAATGCCTGTATAACATGTTCTGTGGTGTGTCCCATATTCTGCACTTGCACAGGGACTTTTGTGGATTCAACATCAGTTTTGAGGGCTGCAACCTATGCTTTACACATGTTTTTCACTGTGGTATTCTGGCCAGGGACTGAGGTCAGGATGTGTATATCCAGTGTGATTACTCTATGGTCTGGTCTTACCAGTGAGGGGTACACTTCACATCTTGCCATCCAGTACACATGTTGCTGATTATCACATCCAGTATGCTTACCCCTCTTGTGGGAGTGGTACATTGTTCCTGGGCATTTTGGTTTATGGAATCTGGGTAATTTTCTCCTACTGTGTTGGTGCTAGTATAATGCTCCTGGTGTATGTCTGGATATTTTCAGTCAAGCAATATAATGTGGTTTGGGGGGCTTGATATATTCATGTATTCCAACATAGGCCAGGTGCAGTTCCTGGTATTAGGACAGTAGTCTGCAGCAGGCTATATACTGGGAGGCGGTTTTAGCCATTGGTATTTGACCATGGCTAATCCATGCTGCTTCTTGTTGTGGTACCAACATGGGGGTGTGGTTATCCTTGCCATTTCTTGCTAGTCACCCTCCTTTTGTAGTTGCGTTTTCCATGTTGTGTTCCATGTTTTGCGGCTGTACAGCACAGTATGAAATGTGACCTGGTAGTGTTAGGGTGCTGATGTGAGCCTTGACCCAGTTCTCTATTACAGGACTGGTATCTACATTCTCCATACTGTGTGCATTTACACTGCACACATCTTGCTGTTTATACATATGTCATTGGGTAGCATTACATCTAGGTTCTTATCCCTTGTAGAACCTATGAAGGTGGGTTTGTGTTTTGAGACTTACCTATTCAGGGCATGCTGTGGGTACTGACAGCCTTTGTCAGTATCCATGGGGCATGGCATGATAGGTGCACACCACCCCTAACAGGTGGTGCATCATGTCAAGCTCCGCATGTCTTCCCAGCCTGAAACACATTGGCTCCCCTTTGACTAACTGCATTACTTCAGCCAGTTATTGCAATTGATCATCCCATCGTCATTTTGTGGCTTCATGCTTGGTGAGGGTGGATCTTAGTCAGGGTGCTCAGGTGTGCATATAGTACATGGTGTTACATTACTTAACACATAGCATTCATGCCTCAGGTGGTGCTGCAGGGCTGCCTCTGTCGGATGCGCATATTACACTTCCCTGTACATGTTTGTGAGCAGGTCATGTCATTTTAGGCATCCATGTTATTATATGAGTGAGTCAGAGGGGATATCATTCCCAGGGTTCCTACTGAGCCAGTGTATGTGCTATGCGTTGCCTCTTTGCCAAGGCCAGGGCATACTGGGCATGCCTCCTTCTGCCTACTGGGGCAGTCTCAGGTTGTTCCTCCTCCGAGTCACGGTCTGCCTGTGATGGCCTTGGCAATGGTGGGGGGCTGTTTGGCCCGGCCCTATGCTGGTCCTGCTGCAGCTGTTTTTGCAAGATCATATTATGTAGCATAGCACTGTGGCTATTTAAATAAGGAGGTTAATTTTATACACCCTGTGACAGGCAAAAATATTGTTTTCAAAGGTAAGGCCACTTGCAGGACTCCTAATGTGGTCTACTTGGCTGAGTGCACGAAGTGTCCAAGTTTTTACGTAGGGATGACAACTAACATGTTTAAGGTGAGAATTTTGCAACACCTTGGTAGTATTAGGAATGGGGATGTCAGCAATGCATTATTTAGGCATGTGCACGAACACCCCACACACAGCTTTATATTCAGAGTTATTGTTAATGTTAGATTGAGTAGAAGGGGGGGGGGATATCAAATTACAAACAGCTTTGGCAGAAACCAAATGGATAATAGATCTTATGGCACACAGACCCCCTGGGCTCAATGATGTGATTCCCATAAAACCCACACTTTTGAGTAGGCGTGTATATCATTGAAACTTATTGATTTTCATTGGTTGTTGCTTATTTAAAAACAGTGTATGCTTAATGTTTGATGTCTGATGAAGGGTGTAACCCGAAAGCGCTTACGTTGTGTCTCAGGATTGTATTTTAAAGTTTTTTATTTTATTAAAAGTTTTATTGACTTGCAGCAGTGTCCTGCTACTTTTGTTTTGCTTAGCATAGCACATACCATGACAATTTGGGTACATGTAGTTGGTGTGTACTGCAAGGCTCCACCAGATGTGTCCAGACACCGGAACTGTGACTTGAGCAGCCCAAACACACGCTCTATTACATTATGTGTTTGTGCGTGTGCCTCATTATGGCGTTCCTGTTCAGGTGTGTGTGCGTTTCTGATGGGTGTCATCAGCCACGGCTCCAGTGCATAACCTGCATCCCCCACTAGGTGTCTGTGTGGGATGTCCCCATTGGCAAATGTCTGGTACAGCTGCGTCAAATGCCAGATGTGGGAATCATGGTAACTCCCAGGGCAGCCAGCACACGCATTCATTATTATGCCCTGGGCATCACACATGACCTGGCAGTTGATGGAGGGGAAGCCCTTGCGGTTAATGTAGGCCCTACCCTGCTCACCGGCTGGTGCTTTGATGCGTATGTGCATGCAGTCTATTGCACCCAGTACCTCAGGGTATTCTGCTATTTGCTGGAAGAGACGCATATTGCTGGCCAATACCTCACGGGCATTGGGGAAATATACATGATCACCGACATGTGCTGACATGGCATCCAGGAACTGGTGCAGTACCCTGGAGGCTGATGCCTGTGAGATCCCCATCATATCGCCAGTTGGTCTCTGGAAGGTACCTGTTGCTAGTATTCTTAGGCCAACACATACCTTGGTTTCCACTGGGATGGGTTCCCCTCTGTTGGTTCTGTGTGTGAGGCGTGGCCTGCACAGCTCAACAATTTGCTGCAGGAGCTCTCTGTCCACTCTATAGCGCTCTACTATCTCCAGCTCATGTAACCCGTGGTAGGTGACCCTGGGCCTGTACACTCTTCTCCGTCTCCTCACTGTGGGTTGTCTGGCACCATCTGCATTGTCACCACCCTCAGCAAGTCGCCTATGTCTCATTATGACAGCTATAGCAGCCCCTAACATTTCTGCTCTGAGTTCAGCTTTGTCAGTTTTCACTTCTATTAGCTTACTCCTGTCTTGCAGTGTCTCTTAAGGGAAACATCCTGCACTACTGTTTGCAGAGTTTTAAGTGCTGGGCTGGGCTACTATTCTGCCTGTGTAATTGCCTGCTTCTAATTGTTTTCACCTGCTAGCTTCAGCAGTTATCCCTGCTAGCTTCCTATTAATTCTGTTGCTTCCTTTTTCCTCTCTGTTTCCTCAGGGGGGAGCAACGTGCATACTATCAGAAACACGCTCACAGTGGCTTACACGCGCGCACACATGCTTACACAGTTCAGAATCTACTTATTCAGGTTAAAATGTGCGTACACCCGCGCAAACACTGTTACACGTCTGCCAACAGCCTGCAACATGCTCAGCCTGCCCTACACATGCGCACACCCGTGCAGTGTTAAACATCTCCCAACATGCTCCCACATGCTCAGTCTGCCTTACACGCACGCACACTGCCCTACTCGCGCTTCATGGCGCGCACACGTGCGCATGCACGCCCAGCAAGAAACTTTGGTGTAAGTAACAGTGTACACCTTCCATTTCTTGACTTTCCATGACTTATCTAGTGGCACACCTCTTTCCATGATCTGTGCCTGTCATCTGTCATGTTACACTGGCCTCCAATGAACTGCATTTCTTTCTACCATTCCCCCCTGTGATGTCACCTATCTCCTACTCTATTCCTCCCCCTTATGTATCTCTTACACTACTCAGACTGTGCTCATTTGCTATGTGACTGTGAGATTCAGTATCCGAACCCTCATTTACATGAGATTGCCTACTAATGCTTAGTTACATGTCTTAGACTCAGCTTCCCCCCTTAGCAACCACTACACGGTGGCCATGTTGTTTTTGGTCTGCTGGTCCCTGCATTGTCATTCCATGTATTGCATGAAACCCACATTTGTGGGTTTATAACCTTCATTTTCATGTTTTATACAGCGCAGCCTGTTTGCGTGGGGCTGCGCTGGGTTTAAACATCGGCGATCGCTGAAAAAAAATTATATTTTTATTATTTTGGCATCGGGTTATATTGCCAATGACCACATATTTGGCCATTGGCATGCTGCCTGCGTCATATGCACCCTTTTTTGGAGCTTATCTACAACCTTCTTACACAGTAAAAGCAAAAGAAAGAGGAAATAGCAGACTATAAAATAGTGCCAGCAAGGGCAAGCTGTAGTAGGACTGACTAACTTCTCTTTACCCAAAGAATTATATTTAATCACACTTATTGCCCAGCTATAAGTACAATTCTCCACTACTACCTCCCGAATTGTCACCTTTGATCTTCTGACAATAATCTGCTTGACACTTATAAGCCTTACAAAAACTTTAGTCAGTCTGTACTCACGCTGTGTAGCAAAAGTCTGGAATATGATCCCTGCACCAATCAAGACAAAACATAGCATTCATTTATTTAAGCTGCAACAAAAATAATTCCTCCCTGACTCCTAGATTTGCACTTGCTTCTCTCCTGAATAACATTTTTCCTTCTCCTTTAATCCCTATATGCACCCTATTTCTCCTTTGCCTTGTTTTTATTTCTCTTGCTCTTATTTCCCTTACACTTAATCTTGCTTTTCTCATTATTTTCCCGCCTCCCATATCTACCCCACTTATCTCCTCTTAACAAATACTTTTATTCATTCTCTCTTTCTCCTCTCCTCCATAGCCACTGTTTGAATGTCTCCATGCTGGCATTTGCTTTATGAGTGAGTAATAACCTCTCACACTTATAACATGTCAACACCTTTCAGTGCTACATAATATTGTATTTATCTTGTTTTAATTATTATATGTCATTCATGTATTATTTGTTATTAATCTATGTATTTACAGTATATTATAATATGATGACATACGTATATGTATTTTCTGTTCTTTTATTTGTAGAGCTTTTCTCCCTGGGTATCTGCTGAAAATGGATACAATTGTCCAGTCAGACCTTGCCAGTAAACAAATGTCAGAGACTCTCACAAATCACTCACTGCACCCACAAAGAACCACACACATAAACCCAAATATGCAGAGGTCCTCACATGTAACTTAATCAAACCTCAAAGGCCTATCAGGCACTGTCCAGAGAAACTCTGCTTGCAAGCAAACAAGACAATTCCCATTGCAACACATAAAGCCACATCTCATTGTGTCTTAACTGGCAAGCCCATAAGGCAAAACACTCCATAACCCAATATTCTGGTCATAAGAGGCTCCATTGTGAGACACACTGATGTCTCTGTCACCAGTTTGGATATGGAAAAGGTTACAGTTATTTGCCTGTTAGAGGCCAGGATCCACCAGATCACACAAGCACTCAGGTCACTTGCCTCTAAGCATCAGTATGACTCAAGTCATAGTCCATTTTGGTGTGAATGACCTGAGATGTATCTCCTTGGACTATATGAAGAGAGAAATGATTGCACTCTCAGAATATATGTCACAGGCAGGTATGAGCCTAGCACTGAGCTCCATTCTAACATCTCCAAGGATGATGCCACAATACCAGCAGAAAATGACTGACTTTCACAATTGGCTTAGCGACTGGTATTACAGCAGAAAATGACTGACTTTCACAATTGTCTTAGCAACTGGTATTATTCTAAAGGGGTCCAATACTTATCAGCCTGGGAGGACATGGTTGACAGGCCATGCTGCTTTGGCAGAGATAGTCTTCACCTGTCAATTCTAGGCTTTTGAGCATTGGTAACCACAAAGAGATGCCTCTGTTATGGTAGCCAAAGATGTCACAGAACACTCAGAAAAAAGTAAAACAAAATTTTATTACAGTCATTAAGGGCTTTCATCTTAAAATAAGATTGCTTCAGAATAACAGATACACTTCTAAAACCAGTATTTATACACAATTCAAAGAAGTTCATTAAACAGAATTTTTGCATCACTTCCTGTTACTTTCCCTCTAAAAAAACTTAGTGACAGACCATTATTTTCTGTTGTATTGGATACAGTTTACCACACGAGTTGAAAAATACAGTTTAAGAACCCTACCTTATCAAAAATAGTCAAGGATGTTATATTAAATTTTATAAAAATGTATAACTATATAACCTTGCATATTTTTTTTAGAAAACTCTATTCTCCTTAAATCCTATCACGTGACATCCCTATTACAAAACTAGAAACAGAGCAAATCACAACAAACATCATCACTTGAAAACTGGAGCTAGGGAGATGTGGTCATTCAGACCTGGTGGAACATTGACATTAGGTCGCAACTGCCAAACCAGTTCTTAATATTCCAATAATGTTCTCATTGCCCCCCACTGGGGTTAGGATCTACTTTTTCTAATACCCCAAATAAAATATACTCTGAGCACACCTAGCTGAATGTATGTAGAGGCCACTGGCTTCAGTCTTTTTCCTGACCTCGTATATGCTTGTACACTTTGTTTTTTTGTTTGTTTGTTTGTTTGTTTTAAAACAATAAATAAATCAGTTATAAAACAAGTAAATAACTATTTACTTAGGTTTGAAGCAAATCAGTACATCAAAGTTATACATCAACAGCAATTAATATTTTTCAAGAAAGTCTTTAAGTTTAAGCCAAGCTTTATATGAATGTGCAATATTAGAAGTTTTCATCTTTAAAGTTTGCCATTCACTACTGCAAACAAGTTTTGCCATACTAATAAATTCAACATTAGAAGGGTAACTTTTCCAATTTTTAGTAATTACTTTTCTGGCTATAGCAAGAATAGACCAAAGAAGAGGCAGTTTGTTTTTTGGAATTATCACAGGAATCGGAGCATTAAATAAAACTAAAGATTTAGAAATTTTACATCTATCTGACCATGTAGCTTGAATAAAGTTATTAATCTCTTTCAAAAAAAAAAAAAGGTGATGACTTCACATTTATATACCATATGAATCCAATCAGCTATTATTTAAGAATAACTACTCCAGCCTTTCATTCTATTTGATTTTACATAATTGTAATTTTGATAGGAGTGACAAAAGCTCTATGTAAACATTTCCAAGTGAAGATTTTCCAATATAATGAAGATGTAGTTTTGTCTAGATTTTAATATTAATTTATTGTATTTTTCAGAGAAGTCTTCGTTATTAGTTCTTGAAGGGTAGTTCCAATAGGAATTTTCTAAATATGTGAAATCTAACTTTATAAATTTGTGACAAATATGATTTATTTTTCATTGTATTATTATTATTATTATTTATTAAGAATTCCAATAATTTGTGGAATGATTTCTTATCTAGGTTAATATCTTAATTACCTCTGTGTTCACAAAGTCTCTAAATGTTTCTAAAATTAACCAATTCTCAGAATCATAATTGTATTTGGACCTTAAATTCTCAACAGTATATACATACATATATATATATATATATATATATATATATATATATGTCTGTATGTATGTATGTATGTATATATATATATATATATATATATATATATATATATATGTATATATGGATCTACTTTGATTCACTAAAAATAATTTCACTGAATTTCAATTCACCCTCAAAAAATTGCTAAAAGCTCAAATCACTGAAAGTTCACTTCACTGAATCACATTTCACTGAATGTAAGTACCGTTGGGTAAATAAAATGTATATGCCCTTTTCCCCACTGTAGTGCAATCCTGGAGTTAGTATATATATTTAGGGGGTGGGGGCACAGCCCCCACATTGGAGGGTGGGGTCACTTAGCTTTGTATTTATGAATCTCATTTCACTGAAAGTTAACAATATAAAACCAAAAGTAGAGCGGGGGCCTACCCCCCACACCCCCATAACCATATATACTAACCCCAGGGTCACACTACAGTGAGGAAAAGGGCATATATGTTTTATTTGCCTAAAAGTACTTACATTAAGTGAAATGTGTTTTCAGTGATTTGAACTTTCAGCAATTTGGGGTGAGTGTTGAAATTCAATGAAATTAGTTTTCAGTGAATCAAAGTTGGTTTACTATCATTTCCTTGAACCAACATTCTCTGAATGTTCAGATTACTGAAAAATAATATCAGAAATCAGAACAATGAACTAACAAAATGTAGAAGGAAGTATTTTCGGTAAAGTCAACATCTCAGAAATGTCGACTTTACCAAAAATACTACACTTCCAGTCAACTCCAGGATCGCACTATAGTGAGGGAAAGGGTACATTTCCTGATCCCCACTATAGTGCAATCTGCATCAAAATGTAGAAAGTCACAACAGCAAATGCTGTATTGCATTCGCTGTTGTAAATTTCTACATTTTGTCATTCGTTCTTCCAATTTTACCATATCGGTAGAGTTGTACTAATGTGAATCGCATGAAGTTCGATCAGGAAAATGATAGTAAACCTATATATATATGTATATATATATATATATATATATATATATATATATATAAATATATATATCTATATCAGTACCATTTGAATAATTTGAATTCATGCCTATAAATTATTTTGTTGTTTCAATACTAGCATTTTGCTGAAGTCATGAGTTCTTAAGCAATCATTTGTATATGCAATTGGAAACATAGAAAATATTAAGTTTTAAATACAATGGTTAGAATATGTGAACTTTTGGGAAGAGGAAATTATGTTATTTAAATAGGGAATTTGAGAAGAGGGTGTAATACCATTTATGCAAAAATCTTTTAATAACCAGATAAACTATTAGGTACTATTTGTTTATGACTGGTTGTGACATATTTATTATTTGCCAATAATATGCCTTGATGTAGTTGTTTCCATTTTGAATCATAAGATAAAGTTATCTACAATGCTCTAACTTTTACAATTATTGAAGTAGCATACACTTATATATCAGGGAATCCCATTTAACCATTATCCCAACATGTTTGTGTCAATCAAAGAAAACTCTTGGTTTATTATGATGTAAAAAAATTAAGTAGAATATTATTTATCTTCTTCATCATTATTTTGGTGGAGATATTGTAAGATAAATATTGTAAGACAAACAATATTTTAGTGAGAATTACCATCTTAATAAGTATTAATCATTCTTCATTGGTAAAGAAGAATTTATTCCAATTTATGGCTAAACTTAAAATTTTATCAACAGCCCGTTGAAAGTTTATTTGTATCATAGCTTTATTGTTAGACATAATGGTTAAGCCAAGGTATTTCATTTGATTGCTATTCCAGTTGAAGTTAGAATATATTTGTATGAATTTGTTTAACTTTTTATTAACTAATAACGTGCTTGTTTTATTATGATTAAATATTAAGGTTGAAATTTCTTCAAACTGACACATAGAACTAATTATATGTTCAAATTACTTTTCTATATTTCCCATTGTTAATAAAATATCATCAGCAAAGAGCTGAATCTTTAGTTCAAAATGTTCTTTCATTTTGAAACCATTAAAGTTCTTGTTGGATCTAGTACTGTTAGCAAAGAGTTCTATAGCTAATGCAAAAAGTAAAGGTGATAATGGGCAGCATTGTTTTGTGCCTTTTTGTAATTTAAAAGAATTGGAAAGAAAATAACCTATTTTAACATAAGCACAAGAGTTATTGTATAGCTTAGAAATTAATGCAGTTAGCTCAGGTGAGAAATTATTCACGTTAAGTGTTTTAAACAAGTACGACCAATTAAATGAGTCAAAAGCCATATCTAAATTGAGACTAATGATACAAAGTTTGTTTTTATTATTATTTGCATAGTCTAATAATGTATGTATTCTTATTGTATTATCCCATACTTGTCTATTTAAAATAAACCCAATTTGATCATTTTCATTAGTTTAGGTATAAGTAGATTAATTATGTTAGCTAAAATGGGCATGAACATCTTGTAGTCCACATTTAAAAGTGAAATGAGTGTGTAAGATGAACACTTTGCAGGATCCTTATCTTGTTTTAAAATAGGTGATATAAGGGAATAATTCCATGCTGGGGGACTTAAGAAGTTGTTTTAATTTCTCTATAGACCTTATTGAATATTTTATTTGCATCATCTGGTATTACTTTATATAGTTCTGGTATAAGACCATATAAGCCCAGTGTCTTCTTTTTTTAATTTTTTCATTTAATCTTTTATTTTTGTTAAAGTAAATGGTCTGTCCACTTTTTTATTTGTTCACTTGTTAATTCATTATTTATATTTCCCTTAGAAAAGTTTCAACTATATCATCATTATCTAGTTTATTTGTATTATTTATATTTTCATAAGATATTTTAAAGCCCTCATGAATAGCTTTAATATCTGTTCTCCTTTCATTTTTATTATTTATACGTGTTCTAATTGCTTTGTTATGATTTATTCATTTTCTTTTATCTAAAAGCAAGTTTATGCAGGCTTATAGAGTTTATTGAATATGCCTGAAGTTTAAGTTTTTCCAGGTTTATTGAAACTCTCAGGGCCAGCAACGTGGCATGTAAATATCTACTGCCAATCATTAGCAGACCAGAGTTCCACTGTGGCGACCCCTAACCAGGAAAAGCCAAAAGACACAACAACAACATTGAAACTCTATGATTTAGAATTTCAACATGTTTTATATTTAAGTTTTTAAGTTCAGTTTAAGTAAGCCTTTAGTGACTTGCACAGGACAGTGTCAGTTACTTTACCATTCAAGTTTATTTCTAGGAAATATTTGATCTCTTTAATATACCAATTGTGAAGATAGGTGAAGGATGCCAGCCTAGCTAGATAGAATTTGTAGATAATTCTGTCATTTGTAAATATTAATATAAGCCACAGGCTTGTTCTCTTAAATTTGAAAGGACTGTATTGGATGTTGAACTGCAAAAAAAGTAACAACAGCACACTCTGCTGTAAGAAAGCTAAAAAGTCAAGCATTGTGAAATTCTTTGATTTAAAACTCGGAGCCGAGAGGTCTAGAGGGAGGCATTCTACCTTTTGTTTTGAGGCCAGAGTTAATGGCTAGAATTTACATGTATAATCTCTTTTATTGGTCTGGATTTCTGACCAGCTGCAAGATCAAAAGGGCTATTAAACTCTGAGTTTCTGTTAGCTTGGGAACCGGAAAGAAATGATGTAATCTGAAATGAATCAGTGGTACTATGTTATTAAATTAAGGAGAGAAAGAATGAGGGCATTTGAGTATTTGTCTTCAGAACATCCAACATCACCTGCACTGTCTTGCTCTACTTGTAAGTTTATTTTAGAACTGTATTTTCTCTTAGATATAACTAGGAAATAGAAAGATTAGATTAGTCTTTGTTCTGTATTGATGTCAGAACTTTTCTACTGTATTATTTAAGCAATTCTCTGTGATCTCTGAACTCTTGACTAACACTGTAGTAAGAAGTATTATCTTGTGTTTTTATCACTTATTATTAAATATTTTAAACCTTTCAACTGTGGCTGTTTTGTATAGAGATAATTTAAGCTCTAGAATACATTGCATGTATATGGTGATACTGGCCAAGCCACTCTAATAAGCCTTGACTGTTTAGTTGCACTTACCATTTGGATAATAATATTACAGAGTATAATTGGACACCCTTTCATAAGGGCCTTTTGTTAGCTGATAAATATTAGTGGGTAGTTGCAACTGGTACTACCGTATAGTCTGGGTAAAAGGGGCATAGCTGGTGAACCTGTGTCAGCCTTCCCCAGGAGTGTCTGTGTGGTTGTATATAACTCTTACCTCAATGTGTGTGTGCATCAGCTACTTGGGCAGGGACACGAAGCACTGGTTGGACAGAGAGGGTGCTGGAGGTTTTAGCTTGCTCACTAGACTGAGATCTGGACTCTATAGCTATGCCAGTGGGGAATCTTATTGGGGACCTGGAGAGAAATGGAGAAATCAGCCCCAGACTGACTGTGATCTCTGTGTGCTCATAAGGGAAATTGTACTTTACTGTATGTGTATATTTATTATCCTTTCCCTATATGGACATCCCTCACTGGTGTTAGTGGTGAGGACTGAGGCTCCTTGATTGCTGGGCCAATGCACAGGCATCACACCAATCCTTGAATACTTTTATTTTAATAAGGTATGCTGGTAGTTGCCTGCGATGTATTAGATTGTCAGTTTTAATAAACTGTAGGAATCAGCATAACTGTTAAAAATTTAGTTGTGTGTAAAAAATTCTGTTATTGCATTATATTGATCTTTTCTTTCTAATATCAACTTTACTCAATTTGTTTACTTAATTTGTGTACTTTGTATTTCTTACAATTCAGTCCTGAGTTGTAATCTGTAATTTGTAATGTTTTTTTCTGAAGCTTTTCTCCTCAGGACTCCATAACAGACTCCTTGCAGCCCAATGGACTATCCTGGCAAACAAACTGCAAATAAAACAAATAAATAAATAAATAAATATTAAAGATTATGACATTATGGTCTGATAATCGACATGGTGCTATTGCAACTTCTCTGATATGTGATAACAGATTGTTTGAGACAAAACATTTATCAATATTTGTTTGTGTACCATATCTATATGAAAAATGGGTACATTGAATTGAGTGTGTTTTTCTTACCTCATATATATCCTTTAAATTCATTAGATTTATAAAATTCATTAAGTGGTTGGCTGAAGATGTGATTCTCAGCTTTCTATCTGCAGTGGAATATTTGTCTGATAAAATACAATAAAAATCACCAGCCATTATGACTTCACCTTTCATGTAATAGGCTATAGTGTCTAAGTAATTTTTTTACATCTTTAGCACCAATGCCTGGAATCCAATAAGAGTTCAATGTATATTCTTTTCTGTTCCACTCTATAATAATGTTTAACATACCATTTTATCAACATAGATATCTTTTACTTTAGGCATTACTGGTGAGTTCTTCCATAAAATGAGGCTACTTCTTCTTCTTTTAGCTTGAAAGCTAGAACCTGCTAAAACCAAATAATTCTTTAATCTAAGTTTATTTACATCTTTATTAAGTAAATATGTTTCCTGTAGACATACTATTTGAGCTTTATGTACTTGCAAGTATTTGAACAGACCCCCCCCCCTCTTTACTGGAGTATTCAGTCATTAACATCAACAGATATGCATTTAAAATCAAACATTTATATAATAGAGAAAAAAAAGACCAGTATAATGGAATCACATTTATGTACACAATGTGTTATATACTTTATATATAACAAAATGAAACCTTCAGCTATGGACAATATTTTTAAAACAAATAAAAAATTGCCTAATGATATAACCCTAAAACACTCTACCATGGAATAACATATTCCTAGTTTGTTGAAAAAGATGAACAAACTACCTCTCAAACTCTCCATTAGACTAACAAAGCTTAGCTCATGCTTCTGTTTCATATTAATGTGTCTCATATTTTTAGTATGCATCATCTTTAAAAAAATCCCATCAGCAAGTTATGATGAATAAGAAAAGTTAAACAGGGGTTCAGAATCTTTATTATAAATTAACCAAACTGAATAACTCTATAGTCATCTTTCCCTGTACCTCACATTAGCTCCCTGTTATGGTCTATATCACTTAATCGAAACCACTAACAATTGAATCCCTATTCAACAAACACATTTTGTGAAAACCACAAACCCATCAAATAGATTTTTAAATGAAATTGTTCCCAAGGTAAAACAATGGCAGGCCAACCTAGTGACCATCAAAAAAAAATCACAAAATGTAAAACCTATCCATGTAGGGGGGGGGCTACACCCCCCACACCCCCAATCTGGGGGTCTGTACCCCCACCTCCCTAACTAAATATACCAACTCTGAGATCACACTACAGTGGGGAAAATGACAAATTCCAAATGGTGCCCAGCCGTTGCTTTGCCCTAGGAAAATTTTCATTTAAAAATCCATTTGATAGTTTGTGGTTTCAACAAAAAGGTTTGATGATTAGAGATTCAATTATTAGTGGTTTTGATTAAGTGATATAGACCCCCTAGTCTACTATAGGGAAGAAGTCAGTTATTATTTTCATATTTATTAATTTATAGTTCAGATGATTTTATATTTTTTCTATATTATTTACTAAGTGTAAAGTTGTTCATAGGATCTTGAGCTCATAAATAAGTACCGGGCTAACTCTTCTTGTGGGCAATTACAAGACCACCCAATTACCCCCTGAGAGAATCAAACCCTGCATATTGTACCTGTAAGATGAACATCTTAACCACTATGCCAGCCTCCCATCCTTGTGGAGATATTTATATATTTTTTATTTTAGCTATAATCCTAGTGTAGAGTGTCATATAATAGAACATTTTTATTTACCCTTATATATATGATACTCTTTAATTTACTATTACTGTTAGAATCAATCCTATTTTCCTTAAATGTTATATCTAATAGTATCTGAAGAAATATCTTAAAATATTCTCTTTTAAGATTCAAGCTTTCCATAATAAATTGTTCTGAGATAATAAGTTTTGTTATCATTAAAAAGAGACTATAGCAGAGAAACACATTCCTAATTTTTATCAGAAGTGTCGTTTTATAGGCTAGTATGTAAACTATCCTTTTGGTATACTGCAAGCATTCAGAACTATTTAATAACTGACACTGGCTTAGAATGCAATTCACTGTCTTTTGCTTATTATCTAACTTGTATTCATTGACATCTTAGCATATGATTCAAAATATTATGATTATTTACTTTTAGACAAGAAGAAGTAACCCGGACAGTTCTTAAAACTCCTGCAACATCACAAAAGTGCTTATGATTCTAATTAAGCTGCTTCAAGCTGCTCATCATGACAAGGCCTTGCAGATGAACAGATTATCAGCTACAATTCACACAAAAACATTCAAGAGTGAATCCAAGCTACCTCAGATTTATATATCAACCCATTTTATCAGCTACGATCCATACAAAACATTCATGAGTGAATCCATGCCACCTCTACCTTCATTTTACTTTCTAATTTATCTATCTTTACTGATAACTCACTGATGTTACTTAGTATAGCCTGTATGTCTTGTTTCATACTACTGCCCTATACACTGGGCTTAGAGTGGCTCATTCTGAGACAGTCAGTTCTTTCTAGCTTTCTTGACAGGAAAAAGCAATTAAAAGAGTTTCAAACTTGTTATTTTTGTAGTAATTCTTTCAGTAGATGTTCAACCATAAATCTTTCAAGTTTTGAAGAGTTCTATTTGAGTTTTTTAGAATAAATGCTGTCCGAGATGTTAAAATGAAGCAGAGCTAAAAAAACAGTGCTGTTAACTGCTCACCACCTTGGCCATACCCCTTATGCAACCTATTTATGAGATCATGTTCACTCATCCCACATAATAGGAGAAGCACATGGAGCAAAAAGCCACATACATGACCCTCTTGGTGGAACCATTGAAATACCTCTTCCTCCTGAAAGTTTCACCCCATACTGGGAAGAAATAATTCTCCACAATGTGCCATGTGTGTGCACTGGTGGCACATACCACATTTATATGTGCCTTTTAGAACATGGTTGTCGTTGAATGCTTTCTCATTGTCCCTTTTTCAACAAGAGTTTTAACATTAAGACGTCTTTTATAGGTGTATAGGGGTGGTTTGGAGAAAACTGGTAAACTATTAAGTATTTTAGAAACAGGTCCCAATATTTAGTGACAATTTTATGAATACTGAGTATGTCATTGTTGAATTTCAAGATAAGGGGCCTATTCTATTTGGTTTCAGTCTTCGCCCCAGCCATCTCATCCTTGGACCTAGGGCACTCTGGTTGGTCCAATGCATCCAAACTGGATCTATTACCACCCAAAAGAGGAAGAAATTTTGTACCCCATCCTTTTAACACTTTACTCTTGAGGTCTTTAATCAAGGGTCCAGGGCATCTCCATTCTAGGAAAAGTTCTTCAATATAATCAGTCAATACAATCCAGTTCCCTTACCAAATCATCATAAGCAAAAGTCATATGAGCTGCTGTCACCATCTGATCCTTAACATTGTTCTTCTGATGGGTTGGATGGTCACTACTGTAATATAAATATGAATTAAAAAGTTATCTTTTCTGTAAAGTTTGGATCTAAATTTCCTTTTACCCAAGTCTTTTACAAGTGTGACATCCAAAAAATGAATCTCATCAATCACATCTTATGTTACTTGTAAATTTCAGATATTCTGTAGTTTGCTTAATGTAATGAATAAATTAATCTAATTCATCCTTTGCCTTTTTTCAAATGAGAAAGATATCATCCAAAAACTATAGGTATACAGTGACAGACTGAATGTAAGTGGATTTGAAAACATTCTTGCTTCCAATATGGTAGTACTATGTTGATGAACTTACTCATCAGCTTACTCATCTGCAGTATTCCTCCTCAAAGTACATAACGTTTTGACTCAGCACCATATCCAAGCACTGCATGAATAAGGTCATTGGTTGTCAAAAATGTATACATCATAAGAATATTTTCATACCATTCTAACCCCAAAGTGTGGGGGATCACATAGAATAAGTCCTTAATGTTGATAGTCACTAAAAAGTAGTGGGTGAGAAAAGATACTTAACCACTTTTCCTTAAAGAAAATCCCAAAAATCCACTTGCACAATGTTGTAGGATTTTAAGAAGGATTTAAGCTTTCTGTCTAAACATAGCTAATGGTGTGTTTTGGAACCCACAGCTGCCACAGTGGGTCTAAGAGGAGGATCTAGAACATTCTTGGGGGTCTTAGGAATCCCAAAGATGGCCACAATTATTGAAGATGTAAATAAGTTCTTTGTGGAACTCTGAACCTGGTTCTACATTATTCAGATATTTCTAAATGTGTAATACCCTTGGGACTTGTTTTTGGCAATACTGTCCCCTTTGGATATTGGCCAAAACATTATCCACTCCAATAGTGCCTTTTTTTAGGCATTGCCAAACAGACAAACCTTCTAACATAACAATAGCTACTCAGGACAACCTAAAGGTGTTACTGCTCAGTGCTAGGAGTCTCAAGAAGAAACTGGACTCCCTGGAAACTCTTCTCACCCTGGGGAATGTTGACATCTGTGGAGTTACTGAAACATGTTTCAAAGCCATGGAAAGCACTCCGGTAGTGCATAGGTATAACACAGTTCATGCATTCCAACCACCCATTAAACATGAAAGAGCAAACAGCAGAGGTTTATCTGTCTACATAAAGGACATGCACACCTCAAGGCTGGTCGAACAAGATGATGTGGTTAAGCTACTTCATGTCCAACTAATCAAGGGAAAAATCCATTACCATATTATTAATAGCTACAGATCCCCCACCATGAACCAGGAAACCCATATATCATACCTGAAGTTAATAGAATCACTCACCATCCAGCCCAATATGATACTCATGGGTGATTTTAACTACTCCTCCATTAATTGGGAGGCATATACAACCACTAACACGCAGGCCCAAAGATTTCTTGACTTTGTAAATTGAAATGTCATGGACTAGTTAGTCTGCAGTCCTACTAGGGGAACACATATCTTAGATCTGGTGCTCACAAATATGAGAGGGATTGCTAAAAAGTGGTCTGCTTTGAAATAAAGGTAAAACTAGTCCCCCCAACCCCAAAAACTTTAAGAACTTTTCTAGGGTAAATTACCCCTTATTAAGGGATGGCATAGCTTGTTTCCAAGCTCCCCCAAATCCAGAAAAAAAACAGAAACCTATGCAGAATCATACACAAAAGCCCTGTACTACCATATAAACAACTGCATATTAATGGCAGTACCACAAAAACAAGACACCCTGTTGGACCCCTGGTATTAATAGGTTGTACAACAAAACAAAGAAAATAATTTCAAAAAGTATCAGGGAATGTGCATAATGGAGCAATAAGTCTCTCATTAGTCTGAACAAGCAAATCAGGTAACTAACCAAGTCTCTGAAAGCAGACTTTGAGGTAAAAATAGCCTCCAAAGCTAAGAATAACCATAAGGCATTTTCAGTTATGTCGGCAGTATTAAGGACAACACCCAACAATATTCAGAATTAGTTGTAGATGGCATTACCTCTACTCAGCCAGAAGATATAGTAAATCTCTGGTCTGACAAATTCTGCACAAATTTCACCTCTCCATCACCCTCAGTTCTACTCGAAGAAATACACCCCACCACACCACCACAAATTTTTACCAAAGAACAGGTTGCCACTGTGCACTCTAAAGCTAAAATCATGGCTTCATCGGGGCCTGATGACATACCAGGTTGCCTCTTAAACATCTTAATCAGGACTTTTTAGGCCCATTAGGATCTCTATTTAACAACAGACTATCGACTGGCTTTGTCAAGGGGGTGGAGAACAGAAAAAATCATCCCTATGCATAAAGAGGGGCCAACTACTAACTCGGGAAATTACAGACCCATAAGTTTGACTAGTCTTATATGCAAGGTCATGGAAAGAATAATAATGGACCTGATAAATATTGACATAGGAAACCTCCAAACTCTGGACCCAACCCAATTTGGCTTTGTCAAGGGCAGGTCATGCCTAATGATTCTGGTAGAGTTCCTTGAAGAAGTGACTAAGACCATGGATAAGGGTAAAACTGTACATACGGCCTACCTCTACCTGGCCAAGGCATCTGACACAGTTCCTCACTCAGGTATTATAAACAGACTCACAAAACTCACAAATCCCTATGTCACCAGATGGATAACCACTTGGCTCACTGATAAGACACGTGGCTAATGTGGGTGAGTTCAGATCCAGCAAGAAGCCAGTTACTAGTGGTGTGTCAGAGGGCTCAGTGCTGGGACCACTCCTGTTCAGAATATACTTCTCTGAAGTCAAGACTAATGTGGAAGGCCTCTGGAAAACAAAGTTTGCTTGCAACTGAAAACTCAGGGCCATCGCTGAATCTCCCAGTGATGTAAATATCCTTAAGGAGGGTCTAAATCAGGCAAATGATTGGTACCAGAACTATGGCTTACAGCTAAATGCAAAAGAATGCATTATCATACCCTTTGGGAAGTCAGAAAACACTGCAAATTACAACATAATATCACCATCCTAGTTGTAGACTCAGAGGTGAGAGATCTAGGTTCACAGACAGATAGTAGCCTGAACTTTGACTGCCATGTGTCCACAGCGGTGAGGAAGTCCTTCTATGCAGAACAGCTTATAAATAAAGGTATGGCTTCCATATCCAAGGAAATTTTAGTCCCACTGTACTCAGCCCTTATTAGACCAATAATCAAGTACAATGCACCATTTTGCATGTACTTGACTAGGTACTTACAGCAGCTGGTGTGACCTCCGAGGTTCCTCACAAAGAAAATACAGGATGTAAACAAAATACAGGCTTTCTAGTCACATTAATCAGAGCCCTTCCCTGGCCTTCTTCAAACATAATTTGGATCACAGGATGGGGAATTGCAAATTCAAACCTGGAGAAGTGCCTATATCCCTTATAGACAGGGGCAGTCTATAAGAAACTCAAGGCAGAGCCACAAATCCATGCCATCCTTTTACTCCGAAGGGCCATATATTGAGTAAAATTGGGTTATATTGGCTAGACTTCTAAGGGCTCTTAAGCCGGTTGCCTAGTAATCTCCTATGAGCCTATGAACATGTAACTCCTTATGAAATAACAGAAGGAGACAATTCTGAACATATTGCTGGTGCTGAGAAGAGCACTCTTAGCTAACATCAAAGACTTTAACAATACTAATTTCATAAACACTTATCGTACCCTGACAGGAATGGGGTTATTTCTTGTCATGGTATTATAAACCCAAAATACTTGGAGAAATTAAACCAGGCAAGAAAACAGAACTGTGCCATTTTTTAGTTATTACTCTGTAGGAAAGTTATGCTACTGTACAGCAAAGAGAGGTTAGCATAGGATGAACCTGATAATCTTGTTCTGGTAAGGATCACTGAGCATAAAATCAACTGCTATTTTATTGAGTAAAAAGCTGACTCTTAAACTAAGGTTGGTTATTAAGCAAATCATTGTAGTTTAATAATGTAGAATTATGGCCTGATTCTGTGTAGTGTGTTCTTTGTTATGCACATATCTAAAGTCAAATGATGGCACCAACAGTACAGCTTTGCTTTATATTATATTAGTCTTAATATTTTTCACTTGTGAAATACGTTTTTATGTGAAGTATGTTCATAGGTTCATAGGTTAAGTACTAGGCTATCTGCCCGAGGGCACCTATAAGCCTAGCCAGAATGTGTTGGCTTTCGCCACCCCTTAGATTAGTTCCCTGTGCCTCTGTCCAGCAGAGCCATTAGTTCCCTGTGCCTCTGTCCAGCAGAGCCACTGCAGTGATCCCCAGCGTAAATTTTCTGTTTCCCATCCACTCGTCAAGGTTTCTCTTGAAGAGTGTTAGTGAGGGGCTCTGCCTAATGTACATTGGAATCCCGTTCCAAAGCATGGGGAGTCTCTGGGATAGGAATCTATCCCTCCAACATGTCCTATTTATCATTGTGGTGAGGTTTAGATCCCTAGAGCATGTGGCTTTTAGGTGGAACATGTCCATCAATTCTGGGTTGGACATGGCCTTGTATGTCAGGCAGAGATCACCTCCAAGTAAGCGGTAGGCAACCAAGTACAGCTGGAGTTTCTTCAGTCGGGCTGCATAGGGCATCTATTTGAGGCCAGTAATCCTCTTGGTGAGGTACTTCTGTGGTCTTTCCAGCTGTTGCAGGTGTCTTGTAAGGTACATCTCAAATGGGACATTGTACTATATGATGGGTCTGATGAGTGATGAGTAGAGGGGCACAATAACCTCTTTTGTTCTAGATGTGAACCCTTTTGTGATTAGGTGGGCCACATAGAAGGATTTTCTAACCAGCTTGGCAATATGAGAGATTACTATCTACTTGGGTCCCCAGATCTCTTATTACATTTTCTGTATTTAGGGGACTACCACGTATGTGGTAGTTTGCAGGTACTTTGTTTGTTCCAAAGGGGATGACAATGCACTTTTTGGCATTTAGCTTGAGGCCATGATTTTGACATCAGGTATCCGTCTCAGTGAGACCCTTCTGGAGGATGTCTGTATCAGCCAGAGAGTCAATTATGGCCTCCAGTTTGCAGTCATCTGTGAACTTGGACAGCCATAGTCCTGCTGTGCTTGCCTGTACCTCTGAGAAGTATATAACGAACAGGAGGGGTCCCAGATGCCACCTGTAACTGGTTTAGAGTCAGACCTAAGGCCTGCAACTCTCACCGTGTGTGTTCTATCCGTGAGCCAATTGGCAATCCATCTCGTGACTTAGAGGTTTATTTTCAGGCTGGTAAGCTTGTCTATGATACCAGATGGGGAATGATGTCGAAAGCCTTTGCGAGGTCTAGGTAGGCTGTATAGACCTCCTTTCCCTTGCCTAAAGCCTTGGTAACTATCTCAAAGAAGTCCACCAGGTTTAGGAGGCATGATCTGCCCTTAACAAAGCCAAATTAGGTAGGGTCTAATGTTTGGAGGTTCCCAATGTCTCTGTTAATGAGTTCCATGATGATGCGCTCAATAGCCTTAGAGACCAGGCTAGCCAGGCTTATAGGGAGATAGTTCCCAAGGTCCATTGTGGCTCCACCTTTGTGGAGCGGGATAACTGTTGCTGTGTGTCACTCTATGGGTACATAGCCTGTAGAGAGGCTGAGTTTGAAAAGTGTGTTTAGGTGAGGGATTAGTTCATTTTGGAGCTAGTGTAAGACACAGCCTGGACACTGTCCGGTCCCACTGAAGCTGTGTTTTTGGCTTTGGATAGGGTTGTTTTAACCTGTGGGTCAGTGATTGCTCAGGCTGTACATTCATCTGGTATGGTTATGGGCCCTTTAGGGGGTGAGAGAGGGGGTGAAGTTTACACTAAACCTGTCTGCCAGAATGTTGGCAATATCAGTCAGTTCAGTGTATTTTGTGACATTCTGCACTAACTCAGAGCAGATCTGAGGTTCATGACATAGCTAAAGAACGCTTTGTGGTTATCTTTGGAGTCCTTGGCAATTTTTCTTCCAAAGCTTGCCTTGGATGATTTTATGAGGGATCATCGTTTCTTGCTGATACTGATCAGGGATGTCTTTCCTTCTTGGGATTGTTACTCTTTTCTGTACTAGTTTCCTCCTTCTATTGTATAGCTTGTTTATGGCAGGGGTCCACCAGACTGGTTTCCTTTTCTTGGAGGAGTGAGTCTTGGTTTTGCTTGGGATAGCACAATCTATGCATTCTTGCAGGTGCTCATAAAGTGCCTTTGTAAGGGATTCAGCAGCTTGGACAGCGTTGTCCTTTAGCATGGAGGCTATGAACCTTTCCACCTCAGTGTTAAATAACATGAAGTTTGCTTTTGAAAAGTTTTTCATGGTGGTTTCCTTGATTGGGGGAGGGGGTGGAATGTGGATATCCAGAGTGATTAGTCTATGGTCTGATCTAACTAGATAGGGGTTAACCTCTGGTGTGGAACACCGGTTGCCCATGTTGGTGATGACCAGGTCTAATATGTTGTCACCTCTGGTGGGGGTGTTGACCAATTGATCCAGGGCATTCGAGTTTATAAATTCTAAGAAGCGTTGGGCAAAGGAGTTAGTACTTGAGTAGTTCTCCCAGTTAATGTTTGGGTAATTGAAATCACTCAATATTAGGGCATTTGGTAGGACCTTCATATTTTCCACTGTCTTCAGAAACATGGAATGGGTGTCCTGGGTCATGGTGGGGGATCTGTAGCAAGCTACAATTTGAATTACAGTTTTGCCCATTGTTAGTTGACATGGATGATCCCTGAGGCAGTGTGATGTGCCACTAACCTGGAGGTGTGGGTGTCCTTGATAAATATGGATATACCCCCGCTTTTTGTGTTTATGTCTGGGTTCTGTGGCTGAAAAGTATGGTACGAGTTATAGCCTGGTAGTGCTGGGGTGTTCTCTGGAGCCTTAAACCAGTTTCTGTTACTGCACAGATATCAATGTTCTCCATACTGAGGAGTGCCTCGAGTGCATGCCTTTTGAGGTTTAGACTTCTGGTGTTGAGTAGTATTACCCTCAGTTTTTGGTTACTTGTGCTATTTACGGTGGTGGGTTTGTCTTTTGAGCCTTGCCTAAAAAAGGCACTATGGAGGTGGCAAAAGCCTTGGCCAGTATTCAAAAGCCTAAGGGTGATAGGTGCAAGTCATCTCTTGCGAAGCAATGTGGCTTATAGAGCATGTCATCCCAGGCAGACAGATACTGGATCCCAGTGTGGATGTGTTGAAAATGCATCCTATACATTTCAAGCAATGAAGACTAAACTACTGTCACTAACTTTTATAGAAGTACATATAGTAAATTCTACCTTACAGCTTTATTTGCAGATCTAATGCAGGTATTTCCTGTGTTGGGTCCTTGCCAGACCATATTCATACAGTTAGTAGAAATATTGTTTCCCAGCTAAACTGTATAACTATACACATTGTTGCACTAAATACTAACTGCCATCTATCAGTTCACTCTGCACGTTGTACCAGAACTTACTGGAAATGGTCCCTTCCCTCAGTTATCTATTTCTGGTATTGTTTGAACAATTTTTAAAGTACTTGAATTAAGTCTTTATGCTGTTGTATATGACAGGTGTATTATTGATGGTTTGTGGGGGTATTTGCTTACTTGTCTAAGACAGTAGGTTAAATCCAACCTTCTTACACAGTAAAAGCAAAAGAAAGGAAATAGCAAACTTTAAAATAGTGCCAGCAAGGGAAAGCTGTAGTAGGACTGACTAACTCCTCTTAACACAAAATATTATATTTAATCCCACTTCCTGCCCAGCTATAAGTACAATTCCCTACCACTACCTCCCGAATCATCACCTTTGATCTTCTGACAATAATCTGCTTGACACCTATAAGCCTTACAAAAACGTCAGTCAGTCTGTACTCACGCTGTGTAGCAAACGTCTGGAATATGATCCCTGCACCAATCAAGACAAAACATAGCATTCATTTATTTAAGCTGCAACAAAAAGAGTTCCTCCTTGACTCCTAGATTTGCATTTGCTTCTCTCCTGAATAACATTTTTCCTTCTCCTTTCATCCCTATATGCACCCTATTTCTCCTTTGCCTTGTTTTTATTTCTCTTGCTCTTATTTCCCTTACACTTAATCTTGCTTTTCTCATTATTTTCCCGCCTCCCGTATCTACCCCACGTATCTCCTCTTAACAAATACTTTTATTCATTCTCTCCTTCTCCTCCCCTCCGTAGCCGCTGTTTGAATGTCTCCATGCTGGCATTTACTTTATGAGTGAGTAATAACCTCTCGCACTTATAACATGTCAACACCTTTCAGTGCTACATAATATTGTACTTATCTTGTTTTAATTATTATATGTCATTCATGTATTATTTGTTATTAATCTATGTATTTACAGTATATTATAATATGATGACATACGTATATGTATTTTCTGTTCTTTTATTTGTACAGCTTTTCTCCCTGGGCATCTGCTGAAAATGGATACAATTGTCCAGTCGGACCTTGCCAGCAAACAAATGTCAATAACTAAATAGGAAACATTAGTTAAATACTCAGATGCCACCTCATTGATGTGTTCTTTGTTAGCATTGCTGAAAGCATTGCTTCGTTGTCAGAGTAGAACAATCGCTGCTGACCCAGTGCAAGGTTTTGGAGTGGAGCTATGATTCTAAATTTCTATTGCTGAAGCTACACAATTCAGCTGTTTTTCTTGTTTATTTTATTTTATTATTTATTTATTTATTTTGCTTTCATATTTTTCTCACCTGTACACTTTGCTCAGTAAAAGTGTTTTTCAATTTATTTTAACTGCAATTTCATAATGTTCTTGTTACTTATTCCTGTCTGGATCACGGCTTGAGTGACTGCATCATTGTTATGGATTAAGTTCCTAGTTCAGCTCCAAAGGTTTTGCATTCTCAAGGGTCATTTACTTTAAAACTGTGTATTCTTCTTCTTCCGGCTGCTCCCGTCAGGGGTCGCCACAGCAGATCAACTGTTTCCATTTCTTCCTGTCCTCTGCAGCTTGCTTTGTCACACCACCCATCTGCATGTCCTCTCTCACCACATCCATAAACCTTATCTTAGGCCTTCCTCTTTTCCTGTTACCTGGCAGCTTAATCCTTAGCATCTTTTTCCCAATATACTCTGCATCCCTCCTCAGCACATGTCCAAACCAACATAATCTTGCCTCACTGACTTTGTCTCCAAACCTTTCAACCTGGGCTGACCATCTAATATACTTATTCCTAATCCTGTCCATCCTCATCACACCCAGTGCAAATCTTAACATCTTCAACTCTGCCATGTCAAGCTCTGACCCCTGCCTTTTTGTCAATGCCACTGTCTCCAACCCATATAACATAGCTGGTCTCACTACCCTTTTGTAGACCTTCCCTTTCACTCTTACTGGTACTCGTCTGTCACAAATCACTCCTGACACTCTTCTCCACCCACTCCATCCTGCCTGTACTCTCTTCTTCACTTCTCTTCCACACGCACCATTACTCTGAACTGTTGATCCCAAGTATTTAAACTCATCCACCTTCGCCACCTCTACTCCCTGCATCCTCACCATTCCTCTATCCTCCCTCTCATTCACACACATATATTCTGTCTTAATCCTTCTGACCTTCATTTCTCTTCTCTCTAGAGCATATCTCCACCTCTCCAGGGTCTCCTCCACCTGTTCCCTACTCTCATTACAGATCACAATGTCATCTGCAAACATCATAGTCCACGGGGACTCCTGTCTGATCTCGTCTGTCAACCTGTCCATCACCATTACAAATAAGAAAGGGCACAGAGCTGAACCTCGATGTAATCCCACCTTCACCTTAAACGCATCCGTCACTCCCACCGCAGACCTCACTGCTGTCACACTACCCTCGTACATATCCTGTACCACTCTTACATACTTCTCTAACACTCCCGACTTCTCATACAATACCACAACTCCTCTCTAGGCACTCTGTCATATGCTTTCTCTAAATCCACAAAGACACAATGCAACTCCTTCCGACATTCATTGTACGTCTCCATCAACACTATCAAAGCAAACATCACATCTGTAGTGCTCTTTCCTAGCATGAAACCATACTGCTGATCACTAATCATAACCTCCCTTCTTAACCTAGCTTCCACTACCCTTTCCCATAACTTCATGCTGTGACTGATCAGTTTAATCCCTCTGTAGTTACTACAGCTCTGCACATCACCCTTATTCTTAAAAATCGGTACCAAAACACTTTTTCTCCATTCCTCAGGGCATCCTCTCATTTTCCAAGATTTCATTAAACAATCTAGTTAAAAACTCCACTGCCATTTCAGCTAAACACCTCCATGCTTACACAGGTATGTCATCTGGACCAACAGCCTTTCCATTCTTCATCCTCTTCATAGCTATCCTTACTTCCTCCTTGCTAATCCACTGCACTTCATGATTCACTATCTGCACATCATTCAACCTTCTCTCCCTCTCATTCTCTTCATTCATCAGCCCCTCAAAGTACTCTTTCCATCTGCTCAACACACTCTCCTCGCTTGTGAGTATGTTTCCCTCATTATCCTTTATCACCCTTACCTGCTGCACATCTTTACTAGCTCGGTCCCTCTGTCTAGTCAATTAGTACAGGTCCTTTTCTCCCTCCTTAGTGTCCAACCTTTTATACAACTCGTCATACGCCTTGTCCTTGTGTATTATACGTAGCAATTCAGGTCCTAGTGTCTGTTACTACTGTAGTTTTATATAGTATTCCTGTGTCATTCTACTTTCTTGCTGCATCATCCTTTAGCTTTTTCACAAAAAAGTACACATTTAATAATTACAGACATCCTATCATCTTCCAGAAATTTGCATTCTTAAATTAGGTGCTGATGCGTATATGGCAATGTTTTAATTTTATACCTTTTTACTTTCTTAAGTTAGTAGTCAAGTCATGTCAAAGCTTAATCTGAATGAGACATCATGATTTTGGTCATCTTTTGCATAATTTTGTCACTTTGTTTTTTTAAAACTTGTGTTTCTGAGTAGTGATATCCCACAATCCCACTGAAAATGGGAGGAGTAGTGCTGCAACATAGATTTCATGCTAATTAGCTCTTCAGATTTTGTTTTTGTTTTTTTTTTTTTTTTTTTTTTTAGTCCAGATGTACCTACTTTTGAAGAACTTTTGTCCTGATTTACAATGTCTGCATCCTGAGAGGAATGCCCCTGAAAGAGGTAAGTGGGTTCTACCCCTTCATTCCTCTCTTACTCCATGCATCTGTGCGGTTTGAATCTCATTCACCTTTGTCTCAGTTCTGGCTGTGTCCCTCAATATCACAGGGCCAAATAAGTACTCCAAATAGTTTTCTTTTGAGGAATACATTAGATAGAGCTTTCATTTAACTACTTTAAGAATTTCAAAGTGAAGAATTTGTTGTTATAGAACATTGTAATTAGCTTTATAAACCAAATGAAGAAACTACTATATGTTAGAGGTTTTATTAGTCTTTGATTGCTATGAACTGCCTTTGCTATAGGAAGACTTTGCTGTTTTGGAGTCACTAATTCAAGTCTGTAGATAAATAGTTGTGTTCACCTTAGGTACAATTCTAGGTTGATGTGGGTTGTTGCACATCACACTTTCTTAATTGCACATTTTCTTTAGAGTCTTCCAGCATGCACTGGTACACAGTATGGAAACTGTTTCTGAATCTCAGTCTGTGAATAGGAGCTATTGTCTAAATTATTTTATCCTATTTGTCTACATAGCTCTCAGAAATCATATGGTGGTGCAAACCATTCCCGCCCTCTCACATTCAAGCGCACAAAGACACATAGACGCACACCCACACACATGCATGCATACAGATACTGCAGCATGAAAAATTGTTTCTTAATCAGTTAAGAAAAACAGAAAAAAAAGGCAAGACAATGCACACTTGCACAGTTCTCAAATAGTGGGCAGAAGCCCCAAGGGAGTGAAAGTTCAAGGACAGCCATGCACATGCAGGATCTTCCAGCCTCCGTTGTCATAATTTCATTTGGCAGTGCTGAACCATTGTTAGGAAAGTGAGTCACAATCCTGCAGCCATTTCTGAACCAATTTTGTAGATTATAAAATATAAAAATACACATCCACTCGTTACAGAAGGAGCTACATCCCATAAGCTCCATGTGTACTTGTATATTAACCAGGTCAGAATGTCTTATAACTTATTAATGCTTTATTTTCTTCCATGTGTCAAGCCCAAATCATAATTTATTTGTTGTATTTTACTTCACTGTGTGTTAATATGCCTTATTGAATAGCTAATTGTTATAAATAACATGAATCAGACCTTTCTAAAAGAGCAGTACTATGAAAAATGAATGCCATGTGTCTTACTGCATTTCCAAGTATGTGTAGTACCTGTATCTCACTAGCACATTATTCATGTTGATGGCATCTGCTATGTAATACTACACAAGGGGTGTAGGCTAGGACTACATGGATGTCTTGTGTAATCATATGTATGCCCTTGAATGCTGTGTTAATCAAACTTGGCACTGCATAGTAGGAACTATTTTTCCCAAAGTGCAGAAACTTGAAAATTGATTATAATAAGGATCAGTACAGGAGACACACACCCCCTACATGACAATGGTAATGGGAGTCTGCTGGCCACAAAAAATACATTTTCAATGAGTACTTCTCACCATTTCAGACTGTTTTACCAAATATGGTGTCAGCATTGTATCCACAATAGGCTCCCTAACACTGCTGGCTTAGATCTTTTTTTAAGGGCTGAGGTGTTTCATCATCATCACTACAACCAGAGGAGATAGCCTAATATTACCGCTCTGTTAGATGAATTCTTTACAAATGAAAGAAAGATGTAGCAGTCTGACTGATATATCCAAAGTCAAGTGGAAGAAATGGTGACATTCTCAGAGTATATACACAAATGGAAAACTGAAGATAAAAATGTACCTAGCAATTTTATCATGGTCATTGCTGGGCCAGTGGTGGGAAAAGGAACAAGCAGATGGAGGCTAGCTGTTCTGTTATTCTTTTTTGGGGGGGGGGGGGATAAATGGACTCAACCAATGCAGCACTCTTTATTGGAGACCAGTTAAGCAGCAGAAAGTAGTACTTTGCAGCACAGAGAGGAAGCCGACACTGGCAGTTCTTTGGATAGTCATTGGTGTAAGTGGAGATTAGGAAAAGAAATACAAGCAGTTTCTTTATGCCTCACATCAAACTGAAGTGAGACATTATGGCCTCCTTGACAGAACAAATGCCATTCTTATGCATGCCTTACTTTCATCTTAAAATTAATTCTCATCATTCACGTTTAATAACACATCAACAGTAAAATGTCTAAATATAGCGCCATTTGTAAAATGAACAGCACAACAGTGGAGTTTAAACTGCAGTAGAGAATGGGTGACTTGTACATCAGCACTCTGATTGGAGAACGAATATTCTCCAGCTGGGTGTTAATCTACAGGGAATACCCACTGAAAAATGAATCTGCTGCCTTGCATATTAAACTGCTGTGAAGCTCGAACCGAAGGCAACGTAACAGTGACCATTATTTTATGATCAGTAAGCAGCACTTTTGCTGTTTAGTGAGTGCAAAAGTTAAAAAAAAGAAAATTGGGGGGAAAAGTATGTGTGTGTGATGTCTGAGTGTTATGTCTGAGTGTGTGTGAGTGTATTAGCTATTATTTTGTACTCACTAAGCAGTGCCTTTGCTGTTTAGTGAGTGTAAAAGTAAATGAAATATAAAAAGTGTGTGTGTGTGTCTGTGTGTGTGTGTGTGTGTGTGTGTGTTTGTGTGTGTGTGCGTGTGTGTGTGTTCCTGTCTGCCTGTGTGAGTGCATGTGTCCTTACATACATGAAAGTGGAAGTGTGTGTGTGTGTGTGTGTGTGTGTGTGTGTGTGTGCGTGCGTGCATGTGTGTGTGTGTGTGTGTGTGTGTGTGTGTGTGTGTGTGTGTGTGTGTGTGTGTGTGTGTGTGTGAGGGGCGAGAAAGAAAATGAAGAGTGCGAGTGATCGAGCAGTGACAGCAGCAGTTAAGCATTTTCTATACCTCTCGATCTCTTAGCTCAAGATATCTGCATAAGCCTAAGGTAAAGGGGGAACAAATTGCTCTTATAAAATCACAAGGCTGGTTGAATAATAGGATTTTTGTTAGCATGCATTTTCTGAAACGCAAGTGTACGTGCGTGCACACACGTGTGTGTGTGTGCGTGTGTGTGTGTGTGTGTGTGTGTGTGTGTGTGTGTGTGTGTGTGTGTGTGTGTGTGTGTGTGTGTGCTTGTGTGCGCGCGCGCGTGTGTGTGTGTGCGTGCATGTGTGCGTGTGTGCGTGTGTGCGTGTGTGTGTGTGTGTGTGTGTGTGTGTGTGTGTGTGTGTGTGTGTGTGTGTGTGTGTGTGTGTGTGTGAGATAGAGTAAGATTGATCGAACACTGACAGCAGCAGTAAAGAGGTTTGCATACCTCTCGACCTCTTACCTCAAGAGATCTGGATAAACCCTAAAATGAAGGGGAAACAAATAGGAGCAGGTTTTAAATATTGCTCTTAGAAAAGTATAAAGTTGCTTAAATAACAGGATTTCTGTTGGTATGAATTTTCTGAAGGAAATAAAATCAGAAACTCAAATGTATGTCATTATTTAGTGACTTCAGTCTCTCAATGACTGGCAACAAACCACACATTCTAGGATTAAGGGACCAAAAAATAAAGTAAATATCTGGATATTTTTTAATGTTATGTTTTGAATGTAAAATACTTCCTCTGATACCATTTACATAAACTACAGAAAGTTTGAAACATTAGGTGGAGGAACTATTTTACATAAAAAATATATAAAAAAATACAGTAATAAAAAATAAATAAGTAAATAAAACACAACAATTTTACAGACAGTCCATTCTCTAAGCACAATAGTGCTCTCCAGGGTGTGTTTTACTGTGTGATTAATGCCCTTCTAGGGTTGTAGAGGCCCTCCACCTGCGGTGCTGGGACTCAACACCCCTGTGCGAGAGTTATTTACACAGTAATACACACCCTGTTGGACATTATTGCTTAAGAAATATCTGTTAGCCCAATGAATGCCACACTTATCCATTCAGTCTTGGTTGTCTCTACTGTTCTGGTCAATCTGTTAATCAGACAGTTTTAAGCAAACTACCTGAAATCTTTTACTTTTGGCTTAAGGATAACTGATGCAAAGTTATAAATTTAAGGTGTGAAACTACAATGTATGATACAAACCTCAACTTAATCTCCTAAATGTAGTATATTGAAATACATTCCTTTCAATATTAAGGATCTCAAAAACGCAAAAAGCATGCCATGTAGTACACTGCTTTTCTAGAAGATAAATGTAGTAAAAACTTCATGAAGACTGGTCACAACACCAAGTTGCCTGTGTCTTTACTGACCTTCGTGGCAGAAATCACAAATATTACAGGGGGACAGAACTTGAAACATTAATTATTGTCTCCATTATTTATAATTCTGTGGTCCACAAATGCATTTCACAGTTTGAAATCGGTTTGTGTTTTCTAAGTTGTCACCATTAAGACTTCATTCAAATAACTCATGATGGCCATCAGAATATTTAATTTTACTTGGAAAATACAGTCTAACTGCTACCTAGGAACTCTTTAGATACAATGTAACTTAGGAGAACACTGGAAGATATGGAACTAAAAATTTAATTTGTTTCTCACTGTAAACAAAATAATATAGAAGCCTTGGAAACAGTCAACCATGGCTCCCTCTGAATGCCCAAAATGGACGCCTGCAAAGCCTTGTTAGAATGCTGCCTGCAAGATCCTCACCACCCTCCAACCCAGACGTGGTAGAAGAATCAGATAAAACAACTGGGCAAGCCTCCATATTCTAATAACCTCAGGAGAAGCTCCTGGCAGAGGCTGGACAGAGGAAGATTTTGGTCTTACCTTATGCACCTTCTTCTTCCTTGATGGCTGACCCTTGGGGCAGGAAGTTTCATCCATAGTATCTGCAGCAAGAAGCTTAAGACATTGGTTCTCAAGATACAATGAAAGGAAAGAAAGCCTACTGTGAAGAGTTTCGGGGACAAACGTCTGACAAATTGAACAGGACTTATGGACATGAGCAGCACCTAGGCAAAAAAGACACTTATTGTGACTGTCTTTATGGGGAATCAGTCTCCCACACTGGCATTTACCCTTCCTGGATGACATCAACCCCAAACTGTACATAACAAACAGAAAAGGAAACCAAAAACCCAAGTGGGTACTTATCTGCAACTGCAAAGACTCCAGCAAACAGGAGTAAGCACAGGAATGCCAACAAACAGAAAAACAGTAAAATCAAACGGGGGTAACAGACCAATGGTTAAAACAGCATTTGGACTGGCGGCAAAGAAATTCTGAGGATGGTACGCCTGAACATCACCTTTATGTCCTACCCTACGTAAGAAGTGTGTAGGTGATGTTCAGCGTACCTTAAAGCAATGGTAGACTTTGGTAAACTGGTCAGTCGGTGGGCTTCATGGCAGGGAATCCTATTTGTAATGATTACTGCAGCATTGAATGTAAGGACAATGATTTACTCATCACTTATTTCTTGCAAGAAACAAGAGCTGAATAGAAACCATAGATTATTGCGTTTCTGAATCAAAGACTAAAGCTAAAGATTCTGAATTTGGTGGGGTAGATGATTAATTGATAAGAAACAGATTATTTTCAAATAATTAAACTAAAAATAAAGCCTAAAGAGAAAATATGCAGTAATTTCAGTGCTGACTGAAAAGAAAGCCACGAGGTATGCAAAAAGCATGGTGTGATTGAAATTCAAGCCTCACATACTTGGTGTGATTATAAGCACAAAAGGAAGAAATGTAAACTATTTAGTCAATTTATTTGGCTTCTATTATAATGGGCAGCCACGGTGGTGCAGTGGTTAGCATTGCCGCCTCACAGCAAGAGGTTCTCCGGTTCGATCCCCGGCTGGGGTGCCTTCTGTGCGGAGTCTGCATGTCCTCCCTGTGGTCGCGTGGGTTTCCTCCGGGTGCTCCGGTTTCCTCCCACATCCCAAAGACATGCTGCAGGTGGATTGGACACTCTAAATTGGCCCTAGGTGTGCGTGTGAGTGTGCCTTCTGTGGAAGGTTGGGCGCCGGGCTGGCAACTCGACACCGTAAAACTCCACTGCCATTCAATGTGCGGACAAGGTGATCCGCTGTGGCGACCCCTGACCGGGAAAAAGCCGAAAGAAGAAGAAGATTTGGCTTCTATTATAATACTATGCAAAAGGGAAAAAATAGGATGGTTTCAAATAGTTTCCATGTTATTGATACAAAAATTGAAAAATAGTTTGTTGATCCTTTTAAAATGTAAACAGCAAGAGCTATATTAAATATGAGAATGAACAGACAATGCAATAGACAAATTGACTAAATGGCAAGAGAAGCTCATATTTAATAAACCAAGTGTTGAGAGTAAAGTGGACACAATTGCAAAGTGTAACATTTTGCCAGGAAATAAAGTGGGCTTCACCCTCTGACATGGGGAGAAAAGTACAGTTTTGTACCTACCATAAATGTAGATGTCCGAACTGGATAGCATCTGCAGTCATAACAACTGGGTTGTCCTGTCGTCAGGCAGCCCTTCAGTCGGCCGGATTCCAAAGTCCGGGTCCGGCTTCGGCTGATGTCGCACTTCACCCGACATCATCTCTGTTGGTCTTCGGGTATAAAAGCATCAGCCGACGCCATTTTCCTCAGTGTTTCTTGCCCCAGATGCCAGCAGCCCTCTTGAAGGCTAAAATTTGGATAGATGCCAATGTTTCCAAATGATAGAGGTAAACACAAAAATAAGCATGTATGTACATATATACAAACAAATACACCATAAAAGACTCCCCCCCATCAGCTAGCTATTAGGAGGGTAAACACCCTAGGAGTACCACAGAGAGAAAGGAGGGAGGGTAATCCTGACTGCAGATGCTATCCAGTTCGGACATCTACATTTATGGTAGGTACAAAACTGTACTATGTCCTTCATGGATGCATCTGCAGTCATAACAACTGGGTAGAATACCATAGCCAACTAGGGAGGAGGATAAAAGTAGATTATGGTGTGTTTAGGATCCCTTGCAGTACAGCAGTGGCAAACCCTGCTCGGGATCTGGAATATAGAGGCAAATTATAATGCTTGGCAAATGTATGCACGGAGGTCCAAGTAGCCGCCTCAATAATGTCTTTGGTTGCCACTCCTCGTAAGAAGGCTGTGGTAGTGGCTGTTGCCCTTGTAGAATGAGGTCTTATGTTCTGTGGAATTGGTTTTCCATGGAAGGAGTAACAGAATCGTATGCAATTTCCTATCCATTTGGAGATTGTCTGTTTGGAAATAGCTTTTCCTTCCCTTCCTGTTGCATAGGCTACAAAAAGTTGGTCAGTCTTTCTGCTATTTTTGTTCTGTCCAAGTAGTAGCGTAGCTGTCTATGTACATCCAAGGTATGCAGTATTCTTTCCCTCTGTTTTGTGGGTTGGGAAAGAAGGTAGGTAGGTGGATTGCCTGGTTTAAAGACACTCTGGATACCACCTTAGGCATAAATGTAGGATTAGTCCTCATGGACACTCTATCTTGGTGGAAGATTAGGAAGGGTTGCACTGCCATTAAGGCCTGTAGTTCTGAAACCCTCCTTGCTGAAGTAATTGCCAGTAGGAAAGCAGTTTTCCATGACAGGTGTTGTAGGTCTGCTGTTGCTGCTGGTTCAAAGGGTGATAGTGTCAACTTTTCTAGCACAAAGTTTAAGTCCCAAGCTGGTAATGGTGGTTTCCTGGAGGTATTACATTCTTGATTCCTCTGAGGAACTGCCTGAGCAAAGTGCGAAAAACAGGTGGATCAAAGCTGTATTCTGCTGAAATAGCTGATGCATGTATCTTGATGGAGGAGTAGGACAGGCCTGAATGAAGAAGTTCGGCCAGATACTCCAGAATGTTAGGCATATCTATGTTTGACACATCTTTTCCTCTTTCCGTACTCCAAATGACAAACCTTTTCCATTTTCCAGCATAGTTCCTTCTTGTAGAAGGTCTGCGTGCTTCAAGAATAATGTCTTTAACTCTTTGGGAAAGTTCTGGATTAGCTGCTGCTATGTGATGTTCCATGCAGTCAGTTGCAACGTTTTTAGGTTTGGATGTATGATGCTGTAGTTGTTCTGAGTTAACATCAAAGGCACCAGGGGTATTGGCCACATATTGTTCCGAGACATGCTCCTCAGCAGTGGGTACCAGTGTTGTCTTGGCCAGTTTGGAGCTATCAGGATTATCCTTGGACGTTCTTCCTTGATTTTAGTAGTACTTTGTGTATCAAGGGAAGAGGTGGGAATGCATATGCTGTTAGGCCTTTCCAGCTGAAGGAGAGCGAATCCACTTTCCATGCTAGTGGGTGGAATGTCCTTGTGCAGGACTTTTTGAGCTGGTGATTGAGAGGTGATGCGAATAGATCTATCTGAGGCATTCCCCATTTCTTTGAAATGGTCTTGAAGATGTCCGGGTGCAGCTTCCATTCGTGGGCATCCGATGTGGTTCTGCTTAATATGTCTGCTAGAGTATTTTCTTTTCCCGGTACAAATATTGCCTGTAACTGGATGTTGTAGCTGAGTGCCAGGGTCCACAGCTCCAAAGTCATTCTGCATAGGGGGTATGAATGAGTGCCTCCCTGTTTGTTGATGTACCACATGACTGTGGTGTTGTCTGTCCTTATCATCAACTGGCCCTCTTGGAGAAATGGTTTGAACTTTTGGATTGCCAGTTTTACTGCCAGCATTTCTTTTAGGTTGATGTGTAGGTGAAGTTGATCCTGTGTCCACAATCCTTGCACGCATTGGTCCAGCATGTGGGCCCCCCATCCTAGGTCTGAAGCGTCTGTTGTGATGGTCTGGCTTGCTTGACATCTGCGAAAGGGTAGGCCTGGGTTTGACTGACATGCCTGAGCCCACCATAGGAACTCTTGCTTTAAGCATGGAATTAGTGGGATTTCTGTTTCTAGGCTGTGTCTGTGTTGGGACCATAAATTCTTTAGGTACCACTGTAGTTTTCTCATATGTAGTCTGGCAAATGGGACCAAGATTATGCATGATGCCATGAAGCCCAAGGCCTGCAGTACTTTTCTTGCTGTTAACTTGTTCAGTTTTGTTAGTGCCAAGAAGTAAAGAGGAGTTCTTTTGTTTTTCTGTAGTCAGGAATGCCATTTGTTTTACTGTGTCCAATTCAGCCAAGAATGTCCTTGTTTGGGATGGTATCAGCCTTGACTTTTGTAAATTGACTGTGTATCCCAGTGCTTGTAGCAAGTAAATGACCCTTTGTAAATCTGTTGTCAGCTTGCTTTTTGTTGTCCCTTGTAGTAGGCAGTCGTCCAGGTATGGGTAAATTTGAATTCCTGTAGTCTGCAATGGCGATTACTGATGCCAGGCATTTTGTGAATACTCTGGGCGCAGTAGATAAGCCAAAGGGCAATGCTGAGAATTGATAGTGCTCTGATCACAAGAAATCTGAGGTATCTTCTGCAGATTGGTCGAATGGGGACGTGCAGGTATGCCTCCTTGAGATCTAGAGTTACCAGCCAAGTCTCCTTGCCCAGCATGGGAAGAAGTTGCTGTAGGGTCAGCATTTTGTATTTTGGGACAATGATATGCGTATTTAAGGTGGACAGGTCGAGAATTGGTCTCCAACTTTTTCCTTTCTTGGAACTAGGAATAGTCTGGAGTAGAACCCTTTCCTTGCTCTGCTGTTGGCACTCTTTCCACAGCTCTCATGTTTGCTAACTCCATTATCTGTTGTAGTGCCTCTGTTTTTTGATTTGGAGGTAGATTTGGCATTCCTCTTTTGACTGGTAAAGTGTGGAAGTGAAACCGGTAACCTTGATCTATGGTTTGTAAAATCCACTTGTCTTTTGTTATGTAGTGCCAGTTCTTTGAAAATAAGGTTAACTTTCTGCCTAGAGGAGCTGTTATTTGTTCCCTGGTAGGCGGATTTAGGGTTAAGTCACTGTGGTTGTGCTGATGTAGTGGCAGTGGTTGTGTCTGTGCCTCTGTTGTTACCTTGCCACTGTCGTCTTCTGTAGGCACCTCCTCTGGATTGGTTTCTGCCTCTGGAACGTCTATTCCTGCCCCTTTGAAATTTTGTGGAGTCAGGAAAGGACCAATTTTTGGCAGGCCAGTTCCTGCTAAACCTTGGGGGTTGAACCTGCAAGAAATCTTTAACCGTTTGAACAGATTTTGCCTTTTCTTCCATTTTCTTCATAACCTGCTGGGCAGGTGTACCAAACAAACTTGTCTTATCCATAGGAGCATCTAGCAACTTAGCTTTAACATGATCCGGTAAAGCTTGCTCCTTTAGCCATGCATGCCTTCTTATCACTGTGCCAGTCATGGCTGATCTAAATGAAGCCTCCAGTGCATCATAGCCACATTTAAGGAATGGTTGCTAACCTGTTGTATGTTATTTACCATTTCTAATACATATTTCTTATCAAGAGATTCATCAGTGGTTAGTTTTTTTAGTTAACTGATCAAGCATAAACTCTTGGTATTGTATCATGTGAAACTGACAGTTTAAAGCTCTAGCTGAGAGAGTAGCTGTAGTGTAGCACTTTTTACCCCATCTGTCTAATGACCTTGCTTCCCTTTCAGAAGGAATAGGGTTTTAGCTATGGTCGTGGCTACTGCCTTGGGACCCTGGGATATAGTTTCGGGGTCTGCAAGTGGGGCCTTGTAAAGGTGGTGATGAGTATCTGGCACCCTGTAAAATCTGTCTGGTTTGGCAGGGGCTGGGGGTAAAGAATCTGGAGTGGAGCAAACATCATTGAAGGCATCGTCCACCACAGAGAGAACAGGAGGTATAGCTAAGGGCCTGTGCTGTGGGAGGTGCAGAAAGGTCCTAAGTCTTTTCTGGAGTCTGAAAAATCCTGTTGCTGCCATTGGAACTGCTCTCGCATGGCATGTAAGGTTTCCCCAAAGGAGAATTCTTCTGGTGGGAAGCAGCTGGGATGGATTCTTCAGCATCAGAATCTTCAAAATTGGAGAAAGGAGCCTCTGGCTGGTCAGTTATGTCTGATTAGTCAGCAGAATCATCAGAGGACACTGGCTCAGGGGCTCTGCCCTAGGTCTCTTCTCTGGGGCTGAGAGGCCCTGTCTGGGTGAGATTGAGATCCTCTAATTAATGAAATTAAATCTTCTGCCAAAGTAAGCATTTGAGAACTAGAAGAGGGCCTGGTTGTGGGGGTTTAACAGGCACTGTCTTAGTAGTCTTGGCTGCTTTAGCCTGGCGAAGGCCTTAATGGACATGGCTGCTGGAGGCCTGGCAGCACCACGTGCTGGGGTAGAGACATCCAAGGAATGGTGTCTGATAAGTCAGTGGCAACCACCGTAGTGGATAAAATTTCTGAGGCCGATTCAAGAGTGGTAGCAGGGGCCTCAGTTGTAGAGATAGGTTCAGCTGTACTTTGATCAGTTTTCTCGGTTTCGCCGGAAACCGAGACACCGCGATTTGCTTAACCATGGTTTCGGCCGAAACCGGACCGCGAAAGTGTCGGTCTTTATCTTTGCGTTTTTGGCAGATTGGGTAGTCGGAGGATCCGTGGCATAATGTACGCAAAAACAGAACCGAAAAACTGTTCTGCAAACTCCGACCGACGCCTAAGCGTTCGTCTGTTGAAAGAAGCACAGGCCGAACAGGCTGCTACGTCAATGGGCTGGCCTAAACAAGGCAGACAATAAGAGTGAAATCTTTATGAGGTATTTGTTTCCCACAGGTTAAACAATTATTAACTTTTTCTGGCATCAGCTGAGGCAAGAAAGAGTCCCCAACGGGGTACTTAGCTTTACAAGTCTTAGTAGTATTAGGTAGAAGTAATCTCTGGATCCGACCGTCCGGCACTTGCGAACAGCTTCTGCTTCGGGCGCCACGCGGCAAGAAAGACTGAGGAAAATGGCGTCGGCTGATGCTTTTATACCCGAAGACCAACAGAGATGACGTCGGGTGAAGTGCGACATCAGCCCAAGCCGGACCCGGACTTTGGAATCCGGCCGACTGAAGGGCTGCCTGACGACAGGACAACCCAGTTGTTATGACTGCAGATGCATCCATGAAGGACATCTCTACACTCCAAAACTCTGTGTGTGCGTGTGTGTGTGTGTGTGTGTGTGTGTGTGTGTGTGTGTGTGTGTGTGTGCGTCTGTGTGTGTGTGTGTGTGTGTGTGTGTGAATTCACTTTATATCCTTGAAATACTGACATGTCGAAATTCAGTATTTCGAAGCTATAAAGTCGAATCTTTAAAACATAGAAAAAA